>NC_073313.1:163573681-163605934 GCF_027595985.1 Sorex araneus
CCGCCTCTGGGGGCCGGAAAGGTCGAGTCCGTCTCTGGGGGCGCCGGGGCGCCTCCGAGCCGCATTGTTGGCGGGGCCTTCTGAGCCTTCACCCTATCTGATGTGGCTCCCGGCCTGCTTGCTTGGTGGCTCCCGGCACCCAGCAGGTCACGGGCCCGGGATTCAGGGCGCGGGGTGGGGGCAGGGCTGGCGTGGCTGTGCGTGGGCCTCGGAGGTCAGCTCTGGGAGGCCAGAACCTCTGCACTCTGCACGGGTGCAGGCGCTCTTTGCGGGGAGAGTGGGGGCTTCTGCTCTGGGGGGGGGGGGCTGTGTTTATCTGGGCACTGGCCGGCCCCGCCTTCCGCTCTGTCATTTGAAGTCTCTGCACCTGTGGTTTCTGTCCCCAAGGTCTGCCCCTGCCTGGTGGTCTGTTTGCGGCCAGGGGGGCTGAGGCTGGCTTGGGGGGCTTTCGGGTGGGACAGGTGAGCCAGGGAGACCCCCCGCCCCCCGCAAGATGTCCGGATCTGCTCAGGTCTGGGCTCAGTAATGCGGAAGACAGGGTCCCCGCCTCGTGGCCTCTGTCACAGAGGCCCCTGACTGAGGCCCTGAGGGTCCCCGTTGAAGCACTCAGCCTCACGGGGCATCAGCGCGGCATTTACTTCCGGGGGGCGCTGACCCTGGTAGCAGAAGGGTAAAAAGAGAAGCATCCGGAACAGACACCTGTGGCCGTAGAATATTCCAGACCGCTGGGGGTCAGTGCTGGAACACAGCAGGGAGGGCGCTGGCCTGGCTCACAGCTGATGCGGGTTGGATCCCCGGCACCCCCTAGGGTCCCTCAAACACCACCAGGAGGGATTCCTGAGTGCAGAGCCAGGAGTCAGCCCCGAGCATCGCCAGGTGGGACCCAAAAAGCAAAACAAACCAACCAAAAAATATACCCCCACAGCAATTAAGCATTGACCCTCTCAGAAACCAACTTGACCTCAGTAAAAGGCTAATTGAAAGCTAAAGACAAACAGATTACAAAGATCAAATCAGGTACAAAACAGAAAGATACAGCAGTTAGGGCCGGATGGAGCGGTAAGACAGCAGGTTAGACGTTTGCCTTGCACGCGGCTGACCCGGGTTCGATTCCTCCGCCCCTCTCGGAGAGCCCGGCAAGCTACCGAGAGGATCCCGCCCGCACAGCAGAGCCTGGCAAGCTCCCCGTGGCGTATTCGAGATGCCAAACACAGTTGCAACAAGTCTCACCATGGAGACGTGACTGGTGCCCGCTGGAGCACATCAATGAGCAACGGGATGATAGTGCTCCAGTGATTCTATGCATGTTCCCCTTGTCAGTCCGACTCTGTTACCTGGGAGTCCTCCCCGCCCTGTTTAAGGGGAGCCGAGGAATTCAAGGTCTAGGGCAAGGTCGCTTTAGATGCATTCAGGGCGTGACTAGAACCTGGGGCAGGCCTGGGTGCAAGTTCAAGGCGTTCGTTTTCCCCCACCGGCCGCCTAGGGGTTGCTCTGGGTCTGGGCCTCACCGGCCAGCCTGCCCGCCCTGCGGGGAAGGCAGGAATTCCTGGGAAATGGTTCCTGGGAATCGGCTTCCCGGGGCCCAAGGGCCGGGGCTCCCCATGACCTTTTTTTTTTTTTAGCTTTTTGGGTCCCACCCGGCGATGCTCAGGGGTTACTCCTGGCTCTGTGCTCAGGAATCACTCCTGGCGGTGCTCGGGGGACCCTATGGGATGCCAGGGATCGAACCCAGGTCAGCCGCATGCAAGGCCAACGCCCTCCCCGCTGGGCTATCGCTCCAGCCCCTCCCCATGACTTTTCGAGGCGTCACCCTGCTGAGCATCTCATGGCAACCCTTGGGGTTGACCGAGAATCTTCTAGAACCCACCTGAGACAGGAGTCAGCCTCTGAGCCCCTTCCTCAGGCCCCCAAGACGCGGCAGCATTACGGTGACCTCAGATCGGCCCCCCCAGACCCCTCCAGCGGACGCGGGACCCAATCCCACCCGAACCTCTACGACGGGGACCCCCAGCGCTCGGCCCTACACCAGTCCCAGCCCAGATTATCACCCCCGGCCCTCGACCTGGACCCTTGTTCCTCCGGCCTGTTCCTTTTTCTCTCTCATTTTTTTGGTCTCTGGGCCAAAAATGATGGTCCAAAGGGGCGATGCTCAGGGCTTCCTCCTGGCTCTGTGCTCAGGACTCACTCCTAGCGGTGCTCAGGGGACCCCCCCCACGTCATTTCCGGAAAAGCGTTGCCCCTGGTTCCCCCAGCCGGGGGTGGGCCTTCCCTGGGAGCCCCTAACTCAGGTCAAGGCCGCGCTCCCTCTCACCTCTGCATCAGCTGCCTCGCACGATCCCTGCATTTTTCTCTGCCTCTTTTCACGGAAAAAAAAAAGTATTTTGGGACTTGGGGGGTCAGACCTGGGAGCTTGAAATATAATTTGGGGGGTCCAGAGTCAGACCTGACTTCACCTTCTTTGGCCTGTCTCTCCTTTCTTTTTTCTTTTTTTGCCTTTTGGGTCCCACCTGGCGATGCTCAGGGCTGACTCCTGGCTCTGCACTCAGGAATCACTCCTGGCGGTGCTCGGGGGACCCTATGGGATGTTGGGAATCGAACCCGGGTTGGCCATGTGCAAGGCAAACGCCCTCCCCGCTGTGCTATCACTCCAGCCCCCCTGTCTCTCCTTTTATGTCATCAGCTGCAACCCTGCTCTGCAGAAACACACTTTCTTTCTTTTCTTTCTTTTTTTTTTTTCTTTTTTGGGTCACACCTGGCAATGCTCAGGGCTGACTCCCAGCTCTGCACTCAGGGATCACTCCTGGCGGTGCTCAGGGGACCCTATGGGATGCTGGGAATCGAACCCGGGTCTGCTGCCTGCAAGGCCAACACCCTCCCTGCTGTGCTATTGCTCCAGCCCATGGAATTGCACTTTCTAAGCTCCAATTTGCTCCTGTATCTGCCCCATTCACTAGAGAGTGGCGCCTCCCATAGAAACTGTCCCCTTATCTCCAGCCCACAAGGCCACCCACCCACCCCTGCCACAGAGGTAGCCCTGGGGCGGGGGAGGGTGTGTGTGCTCCTTTCAGCCACCCTACTGCGTTGAGCGCTCCTCCTTGTCCTCTGAGCTGAGTCTGGGGGGAAGGGGGGGGGGGGGGGGGGGGCTCCCTGCTGGACCCTGTCGCACTGTCGTCCAGTTGCTCATCGATGTGCTCGAGCGGGCGCCAGTCACGTCTCCATGGTGAGACTTGTTGTGACTGTGTTTGGCATCTCGAAGACGCCACAGGGAGCTTGCCAGGCTCTGCCGTGCGGGCGGGATCCTCTCGGTAGCTTGCCGGGCTCTCCTAGAGGGGCGGAGGCTTTTGGGGCGCCTGGACAGGTGTCCCCAGCCTACCGAATGCAAGCGTTTTGCCGACTGGCCTGTGCTAACACGCCAGTGCTAACACACGGACAAACACGCACCTGCCCGGTCTCTGGGCAGCACCTGGACCCTACAGGCTAAATATTGACCAATCAGGGGACTTGGCCAGTAGGTGCCCAGCTCTCCCTAAAGTTGGGGGGTCGGCGGTGGCGGCCGGGGGGGGGGGGTGTGTGTGGGGGGGAGAGGCGGGGATTGTCAGGGGAGAGACAGTGATCAGATGGGTAGAGCCAAAGCAGATGGCAGGACCCGGGGCTGGTCACCTGGCCAAGCTCCCTCCCGGGCTGCAGGATCTTGGGCTCCCAGCTTCCTTCCCGAGAGCACAGGAAACGAGGGTGCTCAGGAAACGAGTGCTCGCGGGGCAGGGGTGGGGTGTGGCGGGCCGGTGGGCGCTCAAGGGCACTTGATCCGGCCGCCCTGTTTGTGTGGGGGAGGAACCAGGTCACTTCTGGCCCTTTTCCTCCACAAAATCGGGCTCCTCCTCCCCCCCCCCCCCCCCCCCGCCCCTGCGGGCGCCGGAGTTTTAGTTTTCCTTTTGCTTAAGCGAGACGGTTCCCTGCCGCCAAACCCGTCTCACTTCACTCTTCCTCTCCGCGACCTTGGGGGCCCCCCTGGCCACAGGTGGGGTGAGGCGGGGGGGGGAGTGAGGGGAAGAGGGAAGGATCTACATCAACCCTGCAGGGCGGGGCGGGGGTGGGAGGGGGGCCCAAGCCGGTCCCGAACGGGGATTGGACCAGGAACCTCAGCGATCACGTACACTTCTCAGGTCCCCGGGACGGGTCCGAGACGCCCCTTCCCTCTCCCCAGCGGCCACCTGTGCTGGCGGGTGGGTGGCCGATGGGGAAGGGGGAGCCCCCCCTCACCCCTTCCCGCCCGGGGGGCCCCCCGGGAGACGGTCTTTGGAGGGGAACAAACAGAAACCCAGAGACTCACCTTCCCCTGCGTCCGGGTCCCGTGGCCGCCTGGCGCTCAGCGGGGCCGGCCGCCGCCCCACATACGTGCGGTTCCGCCCCGCCCGGCCCGGGCCCGGTGCCGCTGTCAGCCGCGGGACTTCCTGCCGGGTCGGGCCAGCCGGTCTGTGCCACCCCCGCCGAGCCCGCCCGCCCGGAGCCCGCGCTTGGCACTTGGGCACACCCGCCCCAGACGCGCGCGCCCGCCCGCCCCTGGGTCCCCACCCCGCGCCCGCCCCCGGGCGTCCCGGGACCCGCCTCCGGCCGCCCGGTCCCAGCCAGCTCCCCAGGCGGCGGCCGGCCGGGTGGGCCTCTGCCTCCTGCCCCAGTGCTCGGCGCCGGCGGGGCTGCAAAGTTGGGTTCCTCCCTCGCTCCCTTTCCATGCTCGAGGGCACCGAAGGCCCCAGAGCCCAGGGCCGGCAGCTGGGTCAGGGCCCCGGGGGGCAGGGAGGGGCGCTGCGCCCCGGGCGCGATGGGACAGCCCTTCCTGACTCGGGGCGGGGGGGGGGGGGGGGGGTGGACGACTTGGCTCCCCGGGGCGGCTTGTCGCAGGGCGTGGGCGGGGGACAGGGCTGGGCGCTGGGGCTCCACTCTGGCATGCTGGGCTTCCCTCCCCGCGGGGGGCTTGAGATGATTGGAGAGATAGCACAGCGGGTGGGTGATTGCCTTGCACAGGGCCGACCCGGGTTCGATCCCCGGCATCCCTTAGGGTCCCCCGAGCACCGCCAGGAGTGATTCCTGAGTGCAGAGCCAGGAGTCAGCCCTGAGCATCGCCGGGTGGGACCCAAAAAGCAATAAATAAATAAATAAATAAATAAATAAATAAATAAATAAATAAAATTATCGTTCTCTTTCTCTCCCTCTCTATCTCCTTCCCTCTCTCTCTTCCTCCCTCTCTTCCTCTCTCTCCTCTCTTTCTCCCTCCCTCTCTCTCCCTCTCCCTCTCTCTCTCTCTCCTCTCTCTCTTCCTCTCCTCTCTCTCCCCTTTCTCTCTCCCTCCCTCTCTCTCTCCCTCTCCTCTCTCTCTTCCTCTCCTCTCTCTATCTCCCGTCTCTCTTCCCCTCTTTCTTCTCTCTCCTTCTCCTCTCTCTCTTCCTCTTCTCTCTCTCCCCTTTCTCTC
Source organism: Sorex araneus (assembly GCF_027595985.1). Lineage (NCBI taxonomy): Eukaryota > Metazoa > Chordata > Mammalia > Eulipotyphla > Soricidae > Sorex > Sorex araneus. The sequence continues at coordinate 163,579,149 of NC_073313.1, forward strand.
TCCTCTCTCCTCTCTCCCTCCCTCTCCTCTCTCTCCCTCTCTTCTCTCTCTTTCTCTCCTCTCTCCTCTATCTCCCTGTCTCCTCCTCTCTCTTCTCTTTCTCTTCTCCTTTATCCTCTCTCTACCTCTCCCTCTTTCTCCTCTCCTTTCTCTCCCTCTCTCTCCATTCCTCCCTCCCTCCCTCTCTCTCCCTCCCTCCCCCCCCCCCTCTCTCTCTCTCTCTCTCTCCCTCTCCCTCTCCCTCTCCCCCTCTCCTCTCACACCCAGCAGAGCTGACTCCTGGCTCTGCACTCAGGAATCAAACCCTGGGTCAGCCACTTGCGTGAGAGGCAAACGCCCTCCCTGCTGTGCTGTCACTCTGGCCCCAAGATTCTTTTCTCCCAGTGCAGGGGAGATGGAAAACACCCAGGGATAGAGGTTAGAGGTCAGTGGCAGATCCTGTGTAGGTGTGTGGGAGGGCCTTGGTGGGTTCCCCAGCACACACAACACACACACACACACACACACACACACACACACACACACACACACACACACAGAGCCCTCATTCCATTGGGAAAACGCAAGTGTTTAAGGGACAGACCGGTTTCTTGCTGTGGAGGGGAAGCCTTGAGATCCAGGTGGTGGATAGTGTATGGGGGGTGGGAAGGGGGGGGAGGGGGCGTTGATTTCCTGACTCCTGGTGACTCCTGGCTCAGGGCTGGTGGGGGGTCCCAGTCTGCTGTGTCTGTCAGCCTTTGACTGTGTGCAGGGCCAGTGCCTCTCGCCCACCCCGTCTCTCCGCCTGAGCTCTCAGGCTGACTGTAGAGAAGGAAGGCGGGGGGCAGAGGCGGGCGGCCCCCAGGCAGCCCTTAGCAGTGGGGTCAGCTCAGTCCTTTAGCGTGGGTTGGGCCCACGGGCGTCTCTGTTCAGTTGGTCCCTCCCAGGCCCAGGTGCGGGGACTAAGGGAATCGAGGGGCCAAAGACGCTCCCCCCAACTGTGGTTTGCCACCCCTGAGCCTAGGAGCAGTGTCTGCAGCCTCCATTGGATCAAGCAGGGGCGCAGAGAGAGCAGGGGTGTGGGGAGCAGAGAGAGCAGGGGTGTGGGGCGCAGAGAGAGCAGGGGTGTGTGGAGCAGAGAGAGCAGGGGTGCGGGGAGCAGAGAGAGCAGGGTGTGGGGAGCAGAGAGCAGGGGTGCAGGAGCAGAGAGAGCAGGGGTGTGGGGAGCAGAGAGCAGGGGTGTGGGGAGCAGAGAGCAGGGGTGTGGGGAGCAGAGTGCAGGAGTGTGGGGAGCAGAGAGCAGGGGTTCGGGGAGCAGAGAGAGCAGGGGTGCAGGAGCAGAGAGCAGGGGTGTGGGGAGCTGAGTGCAGGGGTGTGGGGAGCAGAGAGCAGGGGTGCGGGGAGCACTCTGGTTGGCAGAGGGGGGTTTGGGGATCTCTTGGGTGTTTCCTGTAAGGTTGCACATGCCTGTCTGCGCTCCCCAGCTCACCTCACATAGGCACATGCACGTAGCAACACACACGTGCACACACACAGAGTGCATGTCCATGTATATACACACATGCACATTCAGAGTATATGCATAACACACATGTGCATAAAATGCATGTTCACACACATGCATATATTAAAAATGCGTACAGGTGCACATGTTCAAATATACATGTGCAGATATATAATGCACAGGCATACATATACATGTACGTGCATGCACAGTACATGTCCACACACATGTATACACATGTAACACATGTGTTCACACAACACAGATACATATGCACAACACAAAACATGTCCATAATACATGTTCCCACACATAACACACAAGTGTGATGCACGGACATGTACACACATGCCTGATACACACATCTGTATTTGCACATACACTCACATGCAAATGCACGCGTGCCTCATGTGCTTCCATGCACACACATGCACACAGACATGCATGCGCACAGCTTCCCACTCTTGGCTCTTTCTCTAGCCTCCATGCAGGTGCTGGAACTAGACCTGGCCAGAGGGGAGGGGTGGGGAGATGAGGGCGGGGGGCCTGGGCGGGGTCTGTGTGTCCCATGTTCCTGGGCTCGGAGCTCTGTGCCCACTGGCACGGTTGGGGCTCAGCTCGGCTGCATTCCGAGGCAGCACCCCTCGGTCTCACTCTCCAGGAGGGGTCTCGGCCAGGGGAGACCCCCAGAGATCACTTTGCCTCTTACTGGGGCCTCCTGGGGGAAGGGCCTGTTGCCCATTGATCGAGGGGCTCCTGGGGTCCCGGGGTGCTCGCTGGGCCCCATGCAAAGGTGTTTGAGGGGAGATTCCCGGGGTGATTTCTCCTGCCCCGAGGGCCCACGCGGCCACCGGTGTGGAAACGTGTTTCCTGCACTGAGTCAGACGGGGACGTCGCCGGGACTTCCTCTCCCGCTGCCGGCGCAGGTGGAAGGAAGGCGGGCGGGAACCAGAGACAGACTTGGGAGTGGCCACGCTCACCAGCCTTGGGCCCCCCCGCCCCCCCCACACACACACCTGGGCTCGGTGAGGAAACTGCCTGTGCCTCTGGCCTCAGCTCTTTTTTTTTGGAGGGGGGGTCCCACCCGGCAATGCTCAGGGGTCCCTCCTGGCTCTGCACTCAGGGATCACTCCTGGCGGTGCTCGGGGAACCAGATGGGATGCCGGGGATCGAATGTGTGCAAGGGTTGGATGTGTGCAAGGCAAATGCCCTGCCCACTGGGCTGTCCCTCGGGCGCCAGGGGTCCATGTTTGAACGTGCCCTGCAAACTCAGCAAACACATATGGCCCACGGGGTCCAGCCATCGTCTGTCCAATCGCCCATTCCGTAGCTGAGGGTTTGTTTTTTTTTTTTTTTTTTTTTTGCTTTTTGGGTCACACCCGGCGATGCATGGGGTCACTCCTGGCTCTGCACTCAGGAATCACCCCTGGCGGTGCTCAGGGCTCAGGGGACCCTATGGAATGCTGGGAATCAAACCCGGGTTGGCGGCATGCAAGGCAAACCTCCTCCCCGCTGTGCTATCGCTCCAGCCCCCCGTAGCAGAGGTTTATGGAGACCCAGTGAGAACTACTCCCAGTGCTAGCCCGACCCTCTGATCTGATGGGGAATCAGCTATGAGACGATGAGCAGAGAGGAAAGCACTTAGAATGTGGTGTTCGGGGGGGAGGCAGAGTAATAGCACAGCGGGGAGGGCGTTGGCCTGGCACACGGCCGACCCGGGTTCGATCCCCGGCATCCCATAGGGTCCCCCGAGCACCGCCAGGAGTGATTCCTGAGTGCGGAGCCAGGAGGAACCCCTGTGCATCGCCGGGTGTGGCCCAATAAGCAGAAAAAAAAAAAGAATGTAGTGTTTAGATTTTCCTTTGAACTCTGCCACCATTGATGAAAGCAGGTGGGCGAGGGCCTAGGTGGGGGGGAGGAATTTTCGAGTGAGGAGAGAGGCTGGACCATCTCCGGTCTGGGGCTAGCCTGGGCACTACTGGGTAGAGAGGAAATAGCAGTTATTGGATGATGTAAAATGACTTTCTCATTGGGGCTGGGGGTCAGGTAGGGCCCTGTGTTCAGTGCTCAGCCCTGGTAGGCACATCACTGCCACTTGTCATCCCGTTGTTCATGGACTTGCTCCAGCGGGCGCCAGTCACGTCTCCATGGTGAGACTTGTGGTGACTGTGTTTGGCATCTCGAATACGCCATGGGGAGCTTGCCAGGCTCTGCCGTGCGGGCGGGATCCTCTCGGTAGCTTGCCAGGCTCTCCGAGAGGGGCGGAGGAATCGAACCCGGGTCGGCCAGGTGCAAGGCCAACGCCCTCCCCGCTGTGCTATCCCCCCAGCGCCCCCTCCCCACAAAAATAAGAATTTTAGGGGGTCATTTTTTTCCTGTAGAAAAAAAAAATAAAACAGAAACAGGACAAGACTTGAGCACCAGGAGGGAGAAAGCCAGATACTGCCCGTAAGCGTTGGTGATCCCAAATGATCGGCACATTTGGGGGCGGGGCTAATCGGGGGGGGGTGGTGGGCGGTGTGTGTGTGTGGGGGGGGGTTGACATCCTTGGTGGAATGTGGATTGAACCAGTTTGGTAGGGAGCCGTGATGCTGCAGCTCCTCCCAGAGAGACTGAGTCAGTGTAGGGAGGCCCCTGGCTTCCAGGGGACGTGGGGTGGGCAGGAGTGGGGTGAGAGGGGGGCCAGCTTCAGCCCTGCCATCTCTGGGCCGGCTCTGGCTCTGGCTCTGGTGTGATCGCCCAACTCCCTCCCCGCGAGGAGGAGACGTTGCTCCCCTGCTCAGTTCTCTCCCCTGCCCGGACCCTGTGCGCCAGGCCCTGTCTGTTTGTCTGTCTGTCCTGGCTCCCGGATTCCCCAGCTCCGGCCGGCCACCAGGGAACATCTCGGGGAAGCATCGGCCCAGTGGCAGACGCTCTGGGCCGCAGGGGCCCTTTCTCTCAGCCTGGAAGGGCCTCGGCCCTGCGCCCCGCCCAGTGCTTGGTGCTTGGTGGCTTTGTCATCTCTGCAGAGACAGCGGGGAGGGTGCTGGCCTTGCAACGCTGCCACCCCCGGGGTTCGATCCCCAGCATCCCCTGTGGTCCCCGAGTCCCCCCGGGAGAGATTCCTGCGTGCAGAGCCCAGAGCCAGCCCTGAGCATCGCCGGGTGGGACCCGAAAAACAAAACCAAATAAAAAGTGCAGGGGCAGCGGGAGGGGGCCCCAGAGGACACAAGAGTTGGGGTCGTGAGGCTGGAGCGTTAGTTGGCCTTGCATGTGGCTGACCTGGGTTCGATCCCCAGCATCCCATAGGGTCCTCTGAGCACCGCCAGGAGTGATTCCTGAGTGCAGAGCCGGGAGTCAGCCCTGAGCATCGCCGGGTGGGACCCAAAAAGCGCAAAGAATAAAAAAAAAAAAATGGGGCTGGAGCAATAGCACATCGGGGAGGGCGTTTGCCTTGCACGAGGCCGACCCGGGTTCGATTCCCAGCATCCCATAGGGTCCTCTGAGCACCGCCAGGAGTAATTCCTGAGTGCAGAGCCAGGAGGAACCCCTGAGCATCGCCGGGTGTGGCCCCAAAAAAAAGAAACCTAAAAAAAAAATCCCCCCGCCCAAAAAAAAGAGTTGGGGGTTGTTGGCACGGGAAGCAGGGCTGGAGATACAAATCTGCCCCTCCTCACCCCCTTCCCCACTTGGGGCCGGTCCCAACTCTAACTTGTCCTCCCTCAAGCTCCCGAAGCGACCAGCTGTCTGCCTGGACGGGGGCGGGGGCAGGAGGGGGGTGCTGCAGGCTCTGAGAAAGTTCTGGAATCCTGGAGTCCGCTGGACGCAAGTTCCGGCGAGATGCCCGTAGCTCTGAGCGAGAGCGGCCCTCGATGCGTGGTTCCAGGGCTGTGCGGCCGTCTCCGGGTGGGGGGGTCTCGGACCCTGGAGTCTACACCCGTCTGACTGGGCTCAGCCTCGGAGAACGGGGCTCCCAAGCTGCTCCTGTCCCCTGCCCCGCCCTGCCCCGGCCTCTCCCCTACCCCGGACTCAAAAGCAAAAGCCAAGGAGCAGCTCTCCCAGCTGCAGGCCTCTCCCCTGCCCCGGACTCAAAAGCAAAAGCCAAGGAGCAGCTCTCCCAGCTGCAGCCCGGCTAAAAATAGAAAGTTTGTTTGTTTTCATATTCATGGGGCCTTTTTCCTGCCGCCCCGAGGGGATGGGGAGGGTTTCTGAACTCTGCGCCTTCGCCTTCTCGCCCACCTGAGGTCTAGCCCATCGGATTCGGCCTCGCCGCCTCTCTGGAAATTGGGGGTGTGGGTCTGCAGTTCCTGGCTTCCCTCCCGGGGAGCCGTGTCTGCACACCCCACTTTTGGTTTGTTTTTTGGGGGTCACACCCGGCGATGCTCAGGGGTTACTCCTGGTTCTACACTCAGGAATTACTCCTGGCGGTGCTCAGGGGACCCTATGGGATGCTGGGATTCGAACCCGGGTCGGCCGAGTGCAAGGCAAACGCCCTCCCCGCTGTGCTATCGCTCCAGCCCCCTGCACACCCCACTTTTGCTCCTTCCGTTCCCGGGGCCAGGAAACTGGGCCTTTCTCCCTCGCTCCCTGACCTCGGGCCGATCACCGCCACCCCTGCCTCAATTTCGTCATCTGTCAAATGGGGCCAGCATGCTGCGCCCAGGGCAGCTGGGAAGAGTCCCAAGGCGTCTTTTGCAGGACCGGCCGGCGGAGACGGCCACTTTCTTCCCCTCTCGGCCTGGGAAGCCCCCTTTGGAGGTGCCGGTGCAGGGGAGAGGTGTGGCGGGCTCGAGGGGGGGGAGCGCTCGGGCCGGTTCTGGGGAGAGGCAAAAGCTAGGCCCTATTTGGGGGGGTCTGGTGCCGCCGGCAGCCCAGGGCGGCGCGTCTCTGGGAGGAAGGAGCGTGGGAGAGTCCAGCGGGACGATTCGAGAACCTCAGCAAGAGGCTCCCGGGCTGCCTCCTCGACCCTCGACCCTCGGACCAGACAATGCCAGGAAGGCGGCCCAGAACCGTCTCGTTAATGGAAAAATTTCCTCCACGCAGGGGGGCGGTGAGTCAGCTTAGCTCCGGCGCTGCTCAGGGTATTTTGTTAACGTTTAACGTTTCGTCGGAAAACTCGGCGCCTCCCTGCTTCTATAGAAAGGCGGGGTGCCCCCCCCCGCCAGGGGCCAGCAGCTCTCTCCAGGAGGACCCAGAGACCACCGCCTGCCCCCCCCCTCACCCACCCACCAGCAGCCGGCAGCAGGGGTGGGGGGGGGCTTTCTGCCAAGCGATCACCCCAGAGGAACCTTCTAGAAGCTTCTAGAAGCCGATCAGAGCTGGGGGCATCCCTGACCCTGTGAGTCCAGGATGACCGAGGGTTGTCACCCCCTCATGTCCTTAGTCCCGCTGAAGTACCTCACTGTCTCCTTGCCATAGACTGGGGACAGGGCATACACCCTTGCGCCCCCCAATTCTCTGCCCCTCCCCCACCTGGAGTGGGACCGGGAGGTTGCCGCTGTCTGGGCCGGGAGTAGTCAAAGGCTGGAGCATTTTTTTTTCCTTCTTTTTGGGTCACATTGCTTGGCGATGCTCAGGGCTGACTCCTGGCTCTGCACTCAGGAATCACTCCTGGCGGTGCTCGGGGGACCCTAGGGGATGCCGGGGATCGAACCCGGGTCGGCGGCGTGCCAGGCCAACGCCCGCCCCGCTGTGTGCTATTTTGCTCTCCCACGCTGGAGAGAGAGAGAGAGAGAGAGAGAGAGAGAGAGAGAGAGAGAGAGAGAGAGAGAGAGAGAGAAGAGAGAGAAGAGAGAGGAGAGAGAGAGAGAGAGAGAGAGAGAGAGAGAGAGAGAGAGAGAGAGAGAGAGAGAATAAACAATCCCCCAGCCGCCGTTCCCGCCCCATGCCAAAGGCCCATCAGCATGGCGAGCTTCACGGAGCTGTTTCCTTTTTTTCTCTTGCTGTTTAAACAAATAAACTTCCGGACGCGCTCTGGAATCATCTTAGATTTGCAGCCAAGTTGCAAAGATAAATATCTCTCGGCGTCCCCCGGGCCCCCCCCCCCCCATCTTGCTGTCCCCACGGAAACTTGGTGACAGGCCAGAAGCTGGCTTTGTCTCGTCAGCGCCTGAGTTCTGCCTGGCCCGTCCCCGACAGTTGACCCACCACAATGGCTTTGCTTATGACCCGGTGAGGAAAGGCCCTGAATGTCAGGAGACGTTTCCGAGTGGCAGCAGAGGGTTGGAACCGGGATTCAAGGATGGTTTCCTGGGATTTCCTCATTGTTTTGGTTTTTTCCCCTGCTGAAAGTCCTTGAGCACTGTGTGCCCTTGGCTTCTCCGAGAGGCCAGGGAGAAACACGCGTGTATGCTTTGGGATAAAAGAGGCTGCAAAGATGCTCCAAGTTGGGCTGGAGCAAGAGCACAGCGGGGAGGGCGTTGGCCTTGCACGCGGCCGACCCGGGTTCGATTCCCGGCATCCCCTAGGGTTCCCCGAGCACCGCCAGGAGTGATTCCTGAGTGCAGAGCCAGGAGTCAGCCCTGAGCATTGCTGGGTGTGACCCAAAAAGCAAAAAAAAATAATAAAAAGCTCAAAGTTGTGTCCGGAATTGATAGCACAGTGGGTCGGGCATTTGCCTTGCACGCAGCCGACCCGGGTTCAATCCCCAGCATCCCATAGGGTCCCTGAGCACTTCCAGGAGTGATTCCTGGGTGCAGAGCCAGGAGTCAGCCCTGAGCATCACCGGGTGTGGCCCCCAAACAAAAAGACTCTCAAAGCTGTGCTCTTTGGAAATTTGGGGTCTCCATGGCGATTTCTCCACCCCCCCCCCCCCTTGAGCTCCACGTCCTAAAAGGAACAGGATATGGCTCACGGGCCTGGACGTGGGGGCTTCCGGTGTAGCCTTGGGCGGCCCCGCCCGAGAGCAGGTGAGGCGGTGAGGGGCGGTGTGGTTGCTGGTGTGTTTGGGCCCCTAGGCGCTGCCCTTCGGCGCTGGTGCATATCGGTCACTCCCTCCCGCTCCCCTTGTTCACTTGCTGTTCAAATAGAGCCTAAAGGGCCGGCCAGAGAGTCGGGGTGCCAGACACTGAGCTTTGCATGCAGCTGACCCCAGTATATTTGCTCTGGCTTTGGGCCACACACCTGGCGGTGCTCAGGGCCGACTCTGGGCTCTGTGCTCAGGCGTGACTCCTGGTGGGGCTTGGCGGACTGTATCCAATGTCCTCCCTGCTCGAATCAGAGCACCCCAGGGGGTCTCCTGAGCACCCCCAGGAGGGTTGGCGGGGGAGGGAGGTGAGAATAGCCACCGGGCGCCACTGGTTGTGGCTGCCTCACGTTCTGTTCAAGTGTATTATTTTTCTTTTTTCTTTTTTTTTTTGGGGTCACACCCGGCAATGCACAGGGGTCATTCCTGGCTCATGCACTCAGGAATCACCCCTGGCGGTGCTCAGGGGACCATATGGGATGCTGGGATTTGAACCCGGGTCGGCCGAGTGCAAGGCAAATGCCCTACCCGCTGTGCTATCACTCCAGCCCCTCAAGTGTATTTTTTTTTTTCTCTTTGGGTCCCACCCAGCGATGCTCAGGGGTTACTCCTGGCTCTGCACTCAGGAATCACTCCTGGCGGTGCTCAGGGGACCCTATGGGATGCTGGGAATCGAACCCAGGTCGGCCACATGCAAGGCCAATGCAGTCCCTGCTGTGCTACCGCCCCAGCCCCGTGTTCAAGTGTAAGTTTTAAAATTTATTTTAAATTATAAATTTTGTCGCGCTGTCGTCCCGTTGCTCATCAATTGGCTCGAGCAGGCGCCAGTCACGTCTCCATGGTGAGACTTGTTGTGACTGTGTTTGGCATCTTGAATACGCCAGGGGGAGCTTGCCAGGCTCTGCTGTGCGGGCGGGATCCTCTCGGTAGCTTGCCGGGCTCTAAATTTAAAATTTATAATTAATGTTGGTTTAGGGGGGCCACACCTGGCCGTGCTCAGGGCTGACTCCGGGCTCTGCACCCAGAGATCACTCCTGCTAGGGTCCAGGGGACCCTATGGGATGCCGGGGATTGAACCCAGGTCTGCCGCATACAAGGCAAATGGTTGTTGTTGTTTTTTTTCTTGTTTCATTTGTTGTTGTTTTTTTAAATTTTTTCCTTTTTAATTTTTTAAAAATTTTCTTTTTTGCTTTTTTTTGGGGGGTCACACCTGACATGCACAGGGGTTACTTCTGGCTCTGCACTCAGGAATTACCCCTGGCGGTGCTCAGGGGACCCTATGGGATGCTGGGAATTGAACCCGGGTTGGCCACGTGCAAGGCAAATTGCCCTCCCCGCTGTGCTATCACTCCAGCCCCACTTTTTAATTTTTTTTTATTATTTTTTTTTTATTGAATCACCATGTGGAAAGTTACAAAGCCTTCAGGCTTAAGCCTCAGTCCCACAATGCTCAAACACCCATCCCTTCACCAGTCCACATATTCCACCACCAGGAACCACACAGTAAACCCCCTCCCACTCCCCTCCCCGCAAGCCCCCCCCCCCCCACTGCCGGTGTAGCTGATAAATTTCACTTTAAAAATGGTTTTTAAAACAAAACAGAAGTAGAAGTTGTTGTTGTTGCTTTTTTTTTTTTTCTCAAAGAAGTTCCTTTTCTGGGCAGCTGAAGTAGAATGACGGTTGAACCCTGAACTCTCTCACAGGTGCATCCTGAGTGCAGCTCCTGATCTGTGCTCTCAACGCCCACCCCCTGGGGGTCCCCCTTCCTCATGGTCCCTTCTAAGAAGGCAGCCCCACGCCCCCCCCCCCCTCTGTGCAGAAAATAGGAAATACTTTTTTTTTTTTTGGTCCCTTGGCTTTTGGGCTACACCCGGGTGATGCTCAGGGCTGACTCCTGGCTCTGTGCTCTCCTGGCGGTGCTTGGGGGGGAGGGACCCTATGGGATGCTGGGGATTGAACCCGGGGGTCTAACACCACAGGGGTCCTGGCAGGGGCCCCTCAGGCCGGGCCAAACAGCGCCCAGGAGTGGCCCTTAGGGAAGTAAGTTTGGAAGAAGAAAATGATGTGACCTCAGAGTCATCTGTCCCTCACTCGGCCCTATTCCTGTCACCTCTGGGGGCCTCGGATGGTTTCCTGGGGAAGGGGGGTCAGAGGCACTCAGACATGCCTGCGGATTCTCCGATTCCGGCCCCCTCGTCTTGTCCTGTCACCCCAACCCTCTCGAGCAGGACGCAAAACCTCCGACACGGAAAGAGAAAAGCAAAGAACGGGCAATTCTGCCCCTGGTCCACGGACCATTTCTTTTCCTTCTTTCTTTTTTTTTTTTTTTTTTTTTGCTTTTTGGGTTACACCCAGCGATACTCAGGGCTGACTCCTGGCTCTGCACTCAGGAATCACTCCGGGCGGTGCCTGGGGGACCCTATGGGATGCTGGGAATCGAACCCGGGTCGGCCGCATGCCAGGCAAAAAAATGCCCCACTTTTCTCACTGTTTCTCACCCGAGTTTCGGTGAGACTCGGTTCTTTGAGCGATTCGGGGTGAGAGCCCCGTGACCCTGTGAGTCGGGCAATAGGGTCCCCGCCAGGTCTTTAGGGGCTGAATTCTGCCTCACAGGTGGCAAAGGGCCCCCCCCAGAGAGTCCGCCACGTCCCCAGGCCCCCTGTGGCGCGTGTCTGTGCTTTACCATATTGACTCTAGTTCCTGCACCGCTGTATTTACTTATCGGGTCACAGCCCGCTCTTAGCATTGCTTTATGCAGGAGGGTGTCACAGGTCTGGGTGACAGACAGGCTCCAGGGGCGACAAGTCAGAGGTGGGCCTTGACCCGGGGGGGCCTCGGGACTCCCTCAGGGGTGCGGGGCTGGGCTGGGCTGGGCTGTGCCGGAGGGGGCGGAGCTCGCACAGCTGCACCCCCACACCTGCTGCTTCCTTCCCGGAGCCCCCTGGGACCAGGGTGGGGACTGGCCCTTCCCTCCCTGCTGGGACCCATATGGCCGGAAACCACAACTGGAGGCTCTAGGATTTTTTTATCCAGACGTGCAAAGTCCCGGGGGCTGCCTCCTGCACCACCCCCCCTATAGAGCCCCTCAGGCAGCGGGGCCACTGGGTGTTTGCTGGAATCTCAGAAACAAGGGCACCGGAAGCAGGCAAGGTGGGGTCACCTCCTTGGGCCCCCCATTTCCGGCAGGAAGTGAACTTCAGAGTGCGAGAGGTCTGGGGGTGGGAGGCAGGGCAGGGGAGGGGCCTGTCACCACGGGCGACTCTGCAGTATCACACAGAGAGAACGTGCAAGTGTCAGGGGGTGGGAGGGCAGAGACGCGGTGGGTCCCTCATTCCCGGGGGGGTTCAGCAGCAGCGGGGCCGGGGTCACTCCCGGTTGGGCGACGGAGAAAGCCGGGCTCACCCACTGCCCCGGTCACGTGGCCGTGCCGCAGAAGCCTCGCACCCTGGGAGCTCGGAGTGCCAGCCGGGGCCTTGGCGAAGCACCTGGTGGCCAGCCTGGAGGAGGTGGCATCCCAGTACTGCTGGGTGTGACCCAGGAGCAAAATGACAGAGGCAATGCAGCGTCGTGGATGCTGTCCCCTGCCCTCCGTCCCTGATCTCGGACCCTCTGGGGAGAGTCAGCAGCTCTGGCCCGTGTCTACGCAGAGACACACGTGTGGCTGCCGGAATCTCCACGTCTTGGCTCTGCTTTTCCCTCTTTTCCTCTGGGGGGGGGGGGAGAAGGTTCTGGGTTTCCGCCGCGGGCTGCGGTCGGGCAGATTCTGGGGGTCCCGGCCACGGTCTCGCCAGCCTGGCCCCTCTCTCGGCCCGTCCTTCCTGCCCGCCCGCCCTGCACGACCCTCCCTGGCCTGGCCGCCCTCTCCTTAGGAGTCCAACTCTCGGGACTCAGGGACACGCCATAGGCGTGTGATTTGCACGCGTGTCAGGCTTTCCCGAGAAGGGTGGGCGCATGGCACTCTCTACGCACGCCCCCCCGCGCCCAGGTGTGATGGGGGGGTCGCAACTGCTCCAGGAACTGGGGACAGTTTCGGTCTCGCCCCTGAACAGGACCTGGCACCTCTGTCGGGGCCCCTCAGCCCGCGCTGTCCTGACTGCGGCCGGAGTCGGGGTCGGGGTTGGGGGGCTTGCTCGCTTACTTGTTTGCTCGGGGCTCTTGCTCGGTGTTCAGCTGCTCCGGGGGGCACTGGGGGCCAGGCAGGGCTGGGGGTGGCCCGTGGGCCTTGGCCGGAAAAGCCCTTGGACCTCTCTCTGTGGCTCCGACATCTCATCATCATCATCATCATCATCGTCATCATCATCATCGTCATCATCATCATCGTCATCATCGTCATCATCATCATCATCATCGTCATCATCATCACCATCATCCTCATCATCGTCATCGTCATCATCATCATCATCATTATCACCATCATCCTCATCCTCATCCTCATCATCATCCCGTTGATTGTCGAATTTCTCAAGCGGTCTCAGTAACGTCTCCATGTGTCCTAGCCCTGAGATAACATCTCATCTTTCCAAAACCACTTTTATTTTGCCCCAATTTTTTGTTTCATTTTATTACAAACTGTAGAATAGTTTGTTGACTCGATTTGGATTTCATTTAAACCAGTTTTTTTTTTTGCATACTTAATAATTTTCTTTTACGTTTTTTTATTGCATCCCTGTGAGACAGACCATTACAAAGTTGTTCATGGTTCGGTGTCAGTCCTACAGGGTTCCAACACCCGTCCCTTCACCAGGGTACAGTTCCCAGCCCTGGTGTCCCCAGGGTCCCTCCTGTCACCCCACACCCCCTGCCTGCCTCTATGGCAGGTGTTTCTCTCTCTCCCTCTCCACCCCCTCTTTCTCTCCCCCCTTTTGGGTATTGTGGTTTGCAGTATATATATATATATATATATATATATATATATATATTTTGCTTTTTGGGTCACACGTGGAGGTGCACTGGGGTCACTCCTGGCTCTGCACTCTGGAATCACTCCTGGCGGTGCTCGGAGGACCCTATGGGATGCCGGGGATCGAACCCGGGTCTGCCACATGCAAGGCAAGCAGCACTGGGCTCTCCTAGTGACTCCCAGCCAGGTGCTCCCATGGCAGCCGGGTTCACGATGCCGGGATTTTCTTTCCAACACCCTCCCAGAAACCTTCGCTGCTGCTTTTTTTTTTTTTTTTGGTTTTTGGGTCACACCCAGCGATTCTCAGGGGTCACTTCTGGCTCTGCACTCAGGAATTACTCCTGGCGGTGCTCAGGGGACCCTATGGGATGCTGGGAATCGAACCCGGGTCGGCCTCCTGCAAGGCAAACGCCCTCCCCGCTGTGCTATCGCTCCAGCCCCCGCTGCTGCTTTTTGAGAGGGGAAAAAAAAAATTAAAAAACTCGTTTATTGAAGTGGAGTCATTATCCCCGTGCTGGTTCCAAATTACCGTTTTATGCGCTTACCTCTTTCCATCTCCGTGATGTGATGCTCCGACGATTCATTTGTCAGTTGGCGGGTGTTCCCCGGAGCCCCGCGGGGTAACTGGCTTCTCATTTGGGCCTCGGAGCCTCTTAATGTTCCCCGGGCGAAGCCCTGACTCGAGCTTCTAATGCGGTTTAAATGAGGAGGGAAATTCACGGAAAGGTGTTTGGACGTTCATAACCCGGAGACGGTTCCCCGCGTGATCTGTGGGCCTCCAGGGTGCCGGCTTTCTACCCGGTAGTTTATTTTTAATTTAATTTTATTTTTTGCTTTTTTTTTGGGGGTCCCACCCGGCGATGCACAGAGGTTCCTCCTGGCTCTGCACTCAGGAATTACTCCTGGCGGTGCTCGGGAGACCCTATGGGATGCTGGGAATCGAACCCAAGTCGGCCGCGTGCCAGGCCAACACCCTCCCCGCTGTGCTATCGCTCCAGCCCCAAGCCAGCAGCTTAGAGACGTGATCCTTTAAATTCCCACGTGTGGTGAGAAACTGAGGCTTGGGAGGAAGCGGATGTCGCAGCCGACCCAGAAATGAGCGGAGACTCAGGGTCACACTCTCCCCGACGCGTTTCTTTCTCATCGCAGATGTTCGGGCCACAGAAATGAGGCTGCGACTTCCTGGAGGCCGAATCAGTCCAGAAACTCAAATGTGATATTGGAGGATTATTTATTTTTGGTTGAAGGGTCCCACCCAGCGCGGCTCAGGCCTGACTCCTGGCTCTGTGCTCGGGGGTCACTCCCTGAGGGGCCCATATGTGGGGGTCGAACTTGGGTCGGCCGCATGCAAGTGTCAGATTCCCTGATTGCAGCGAGACCCAGTTCCACACGCGACAACGCAAAAGCAAAGGAACTTGATTATGCCCCCGAGCTAGCAGGAGCTTGAGCCAGGGTCCGAGTCTCATCCAACACAGTGGAGGCTTGACAGGGACCCCGACTCCGAATCACAAGCAGTTTCTCAAGGGTTCGGAGTTAAGAGGCAATTTATTTATTTATGTTTTTTAATTTTTTAAATTTTTATTTATTTTTTTGCTTTTTTGGGTCCCACCCAGCGATGCTCAGGGCTGACTCCTGGCTCTGCATTCAGTAATTACTCCTGGTAGTGCTCAGGGGACCATATGGGATGCCGGGGATCGAACCCGGGTCGGCCGCGCGCAAGGCAAACGCCCTACCCGCTGTGCTATCGCTCAGACCCCAAGAGCCAATTTATATACTGGTCTGTTGTTTTTTTTGGTTTGTTTTGTTTTTGGGTCACACCCGGCGATGCCCAGGGGTCACTCCTGGCTCATGCACTCAGGAATTACTCCTGGCGGTGCTCGGGGGACCCTATGGGATGCTGGGATTCGAACCCGGGTTGGCCGCGTGCAAGGCAAACGCCCTACCCGCTGTGCTATCGCTCCAGCCCCTATACTGGTCTGTTTTTAGCATCGACCCTATTACAGTGGTGGTCAGCAATTAGACGATGGTTAGCGACAGTTTCTAAGCAGGGGACAGTGACCCCTCATGACCGGCCGGACCCAACCCCCCAATTCCTTATCTCGGCAAATGATTCAACTGGGAGTTTACCTCCTGCTCCTGGGAGACAGAAACTGAGCCCAGTTGAGACCTAATGTTGGCTGCAGGTTGCCCTGGCGTCCCTTTCGCCCTCACACCTGCTGTATTATCTCTCGGCCTTGGATGATTCTTTCTGTTTTGGAAGGTGGGAGGCCTGAGCCCCCCTCCAACTGTGCCTCAGCCATCAGGCAAGGGAAAAGTCGACTGGATTTATCTCTGTTTTGCTTGCAGTGTGTCCCCTAGGGCCCCCTCCCCAACCCCCCGATTTCTTTCATTCTTCCTTTTCTATTTAGAGATATTGCTATTTTCAAAAGTTCCTCTTTCCCATGGACTTGTTTTTAGAGCGTTTTAAGTCAGAGCAAATTGAGCAGAAAGAACAGAGTTTCTATCCCCTCTTTCCTCCAGTGTCAACAAACACACACATGCATGCACACACACCGCACATGCACATGCATGCACTTTCATGCATGCACGAACACAATGCACACACGTATGCACACACATGCATACACACATGCACACATGCATGCACACACGCACGCACACACGCACACGTGCATGCACACATGCACGCACACATAAGCACATGCACACACGTGCACACACATGCACGCACGCATGCACATGCGCACACACACGTATGCACACACATGCACACACGTATGCACACACATGCACACACGTATGCACACATGTATGCACACACATGCATACACATGCACACACGCACACACATTCATGCACACATGCACGCACACATGCACACACCCACTGTAATGGCCCATTACAGTGGCCATTCGCTGTAGTAAGGGCCCTTCCCGGATGCGCCGCCCTCCTCTCTGTCGTGTGGGTTCTCGTGGCCTCGGGCAGCTGTCTGCCACTCCCCTTGCTCCCTGGGCTCTCACGCTCCAGAAACTTCTGTCTCATCTTTCATCTTCCCACTCACGCATCCCTTTTCTGTCCTGCAGTTCCTCTGCCTTTTTTCCCTTCTAAGGCAAGACTCCGGTGAGGGCGTCTCATCCCCACTCACCGGAGACCCCCGGACTCTTCCCCCGGCCTGACCCGCCGCGGCGGCTCTCTGGGCTGACAGGTTAATTTTTCTCTTTTGGCTTT
This sequence comes from Sorex araneus, assembly GCF_027595985.1. Classification (NCBI taxonomy): domain Eukaryota; kingdom Metazoa; phylum Chordata; class Mammalia; order Eulipotyphla; family Soricidae; genus Sorex; species Sorex araneus. Next base: position 163,595,703 of record NC_073313.1, read on the forward strand.
TTGGGTCCCACCCAGCGATGCTCAGGGCTGACTCCTGGCTCTGCACTCAGGACTCACTCCTGGCGGTGCTCGGGGGACCCTATGGGATGCCGGGGATCGAACCCGGGTCGGCAGCGTGCCAGGCCAGCGCCCTCCCCGCCGTGCTATGGCCCCGGCCCTGGCTGACAGTTCTTGAGCCCTTGCAGAGGCTCCTGGGACTTCTGGGCCTGCAGCTCCCATGAGGAGCTCTCAGCCCGCCCCCCCCCCCCACGCCTCGTTTCTGGAAGGGGGGCGGGTGCTGTTTCTCTCCCACCCCTCAAGACTGTTTTTCTCAGCAGCCCCCACACAGGGCCTGGGTTGGGGGTTGGGTTTTTTAGAGCTTCCTGTTTGGGTTTGCTCCAGCCCTGGGGACTTCCCCACCGTCACTTCCCACGTGCTGCGTCTCCCCCAGCCCCTCTCGTCCCCAACTCCCCCTTCCGGATTCGGGGGGTCTGCTTCTGGTGTGTGCGTGTGTACAGGTGTGCATGCATGTGTGTTTGTGTGAGTGTGTACCTGTGTGGCGGTGTGGGTGGGCTCGCCTGTGCAGGCATGTGCAGTTTTGAGTGTTTGCATGTGTGCATGGGTGAGTGTGTGGGTGTGCACATTTGCATTTATGAGTGTGTGCTGTGTGCATGTGTGCATGTGTATGTGCGTGCGTGTGGGCGTGTGTGTATGAGTGTGTGTGCATGTGTGTGTGCATGTGTGTGCATTTGTGTAGGGGTGTGTGCATGAGTTTGTGGGTGTATGGGTGTGCATGGGGGTGTGTGCATGTGTGTGTATGTGCGTGTAAATATGTGCGTGGGTGTGGTGGTGTGTGCATGTGCGTGTGTGTGTGCGTGTGTATGTGCATGGGGGTGTGCATGGGGGTGTGTGCATGTGTGTGCATGTGCATGGGTGTGGGCGGTGTGTGCATGGGGATGGGTGCATGTGTATGTGTGGGGGAGTGTGGGGGTGTGTGCATGGGGATGTGTATATGTGTGTGCGTATGTGTGCGTGTGTATGTGCGTGGGGTGGGGGCTATGTGCATGGGGGTGTGCATGTGTGTGCGTGAGTATGTGCATGTGTGTGTATGTAGGGGTGTGTATGTACGTGTGTGTGCATGTATCTGCATGTGTGTGGGTGCACACATGTCTGTTTTCTCTGTTGTTTAGGTCGGAGCCGTTCCTATTTTTCCATCTTCCAACTCGACTCGGCGTCTGTCCTCTAAACAGAATCAGTTTAATGGGATTCCGGTGGCTCTCTCGTTTCCACGCCGACAGCGTTGGGCCCCGCCTTCCTCACGCTCCTTTTATGTTTCCTGCCGACGCGCCCCCTTTCCTGCCCGCTGCCTCTTTGGAGCCCCCAGCCTCATTTCCACGTTGCTGCTGCTGCGTCTCGGGCTGCTTAGGTGTGTGACTTCCGTGGGATTGAACCCTGACCCTCCCCTGGGAGGCTCTGGGACGCTGGGGGGGGGCTTTGGTCTGCTTTGGGGGGTACCACTTTGGCAAGGGCACGGGCCGGAGGAGGGAGAGGTCTGGGGTCTCTGTCCACCTGGGACCCCCGTGTGTCCCAGCCCGTACCCGGTCCCCCAGCTCTGCAGTCATCCCGCTGTTGGTGCAACGGGGTCTCCAGGGGTCCTGGGTGGGGACGGTGGGGACGGAAGGTCCCCACGTTCCTGAGCCCCCCGGGCACCGTCCAGCCGCCGTCTGGCCAGTCTCGGGGCCTGATGAGACTTTTCAGTGTCTGGTCTCAGCCGGGCGTCGCGGGCGGGCGTGGGGCTGACCCCGCCCCGGGCGCCCCGTCCCCCTGGCCAAAGTGGGGCCGCTGATTCTCAGGTCTTGGGCTGCTTGGCGGGACGTCATGCGTGGGGAAGCGGCCGGAGGAGAATTCAGAGAACTCAGGAATCCTGTGGGACCCCCAAGGTCCTACCTCTAGACTCTGTTGTTTCCCCTGTGGCGTCTGGGGGAGCAGCTTTGGATTTATTCGCGATCTTGTGTCTTACGTCAGAAAAATCGTAGCTGATGGGCCGGAGTGATGGCACAGCGGGGAGGGCGTTTGCCTTGCATGCAGCCGACCCGGGTTCGATTCCCGGCATCCCATGGGGTCCCCCGAGCACCACCAGGAGTGATTCCTGAGTGCAGAGCCAGGAGTCAGTCCTGAGCATCACCGGGTGGGACCCAAAAAGCAAAAAAAAAAATTGTAGCTGAAGGCGTCGGGGTGATAGCACAGCGGGGAGGGCGTCTGCCTTGTATGTGACCAGCCCGGGTTCGATCCCCAGCATCCCATCGCTGAGTCCTGAAAGTCTCAGTATTTTCGAATATTTTAAACATACATGAGCCACACGGCTTCCAGGCTGCTGGGTCGCGGCCGCCCTCAGCCTTGCCCTTAAGGAGAAGGTGATTTAACACTGCAGGAAACGCGCATCAGCTGGGCGCCGCATCTGCTGCGAACACAGTTCATTTGTGAATACTTCTGGAAGCTTCCATTAGAATACAAAGAGCCGAGAGCAAGAGCTGCCACCTGGTCCTTCCCAGGAACTGGCATCCGGTGCTCCCAGTTCCGCCTCTGCCCTCGGAGGGAGGCTTGACGGGTTCATTTATCTCTGGCCCATGGGGGTGGGGGGGCGGGTAGGACCCCCCGGCCAGGCCCAGAAGCCCTCCCCTCCCCTCACTCACACCAGCTGCTCTGAAGACAGACAAGTGGGAAATCCTTTGGTGGGGAGTGTAGGAGCCTGAAGATTCTAGAAACAGCCCTGGATATATATGTGTGTGTGTGTGTGTGTGTGTGTGTGTGTGTGTGAGCTCTTGGGGGGACCTGGAAGATTCTAAAAACAGTCCTGGGTGTGTGTGCACGCGCTGGGGTGTGTGTGTATGTGTGTTAGCTCTTGGGGGGACCTGGAAGATTCTAGAAACAGTCCTGGGGTGTGTGTGTGTGTGTGTTAGCTCTTGGGGGGACCTGGAAGATTCTAGAAACAGTCCTGAGGGGTGTGTGTGGGGGGTAGCAGCTCTTGGGGGGGACCTGGAAGATTCTAGAAATAGTCCTGGGTGTGTGTGTGTGTGTGCGCGCGTGTGTGCGCTGGGGTGTGTGTGTGTATATGTGTGTATGTGTTTGCTCTTGGGGGGACCTGGAGGATTCTAGAAACAGTTCTGGGGTGTGTGTGTGGGTAGCAGCTCTTGGGGGGGACCTGGAAGATTCTAGAAATAGTCCTGGTGTGTGTTTGTGTGTGTGTGTGTGTTAGCTCTTGGGGGGACCTGGAGGATTCTAGAAACAGTCCTGGGGGTGGGGTGGGGTGTGTGTGTGTGTGTGTGTGTGTGTGTGCTCTTGGGGGGACCTGATGGGCAGGACCCCTTCCCTCTGGGGGGGCGGCGTTTCTTCCCACGAGGCCAGTTTCTCCAAGACTTTTCAGCTCCTTGTCACAGCTTCATCCATTTCCCCCTAATCTAGTGCGAGGCTATTAACAATGTAAATGAGGCAAAACTAAACATTTCCCGGTGCAGCTGAGAATGTAGATGAGGTAAACACAGATCAGGAACCGCTGCGTCCTGCTGTAATTGATGACCTGGTTTTAATGGCTCAGGGCTGCTGTTGTGTGTGCCTGTGTGTGTGTGTGTGTGTGTGTATTTGCGCATGCACAGAGAGTCGGACAGACAAGTGTGTCTCTGAACTATTGTGTGTGTGTGTTGGGGGGTGGTTGATGCTGGAATTTTCTTTATGGTCAATTTCCCGTTCTGATTTTATTTCTTCCTAACTAGAGTCAGATGCCGGCTCTGATAATTAAAACGCCATCAAACCGAGCGGCACAGAAGCCGCTTGTGCGGTGGCGCCCGATGGAGGGATAATTGTCGGCCCCGGCTCCTGCCTTCTCAGACTTAAATCTCTCTCCCATTCCGTTTTATTTGTTTTTTTTTTTTTTTGCTTTTTGTGTCACACCCAGCGATGCTCAGGAGTTACTCCTGGCTTTGCACTCAGGAACTACTCCTGGCGGTGCTTGGGGGACCATATGGGATGCCGGGGATCGAACCCGGGTCGGCCGCGTGCAAGGCAAACGCCCTACCCGCTGTGCTATCGCTCCGGCCCCTCCCATTCCGTTTTAATTGGCTCGAGGCTTTTATCCACCACACTTAGCTTTGGATTCGCTCGTCGCCCCGCTTTTGTTTGATGGGCTCGAAGTCGCTCTCGGATGAGAACCATGAATCTCGGCGCGGATTCATTACTGCTTTTATAGTTCATATTTTAGACGGACGGAACCAGGCCCTCGCGGAGTTTCTCTGGGAGGAAAAGGCAGGCAGGAGCAGCTCCCTGCCAGAAACGCTTTGCCGGGGTCTAGGAAAAGACAGGACTGGAGCGATAGTACAGCAGGGAGGGCGTTTGCCTTGCACGCGGCCGACCCGGGTTCGATTCCTCCACCCCTCTCGGAGAGCCCTAGCAAGCTACCGAGAGGATCCCGCCCGCACGGCAGAGCCTGGCAAGCTCCCCGTGGCATATTCGAGATGCCAAACACAGTCACAACAAGTCTTACCACGGAGACGTGACTGGTGCCCGTTCAAGCAAATCGATGAACAACGGGATGACAGTGCAATGCAGTGCTTTTTGGCTCCCCAGGAGCCGGGTCCAGCAGGGATTTATTTCACACCGAGCAGCATCAGATACTGATGGATGGGCCAGTCCACCAGGGCGTCTCCCCAGAGAGCGAGCGAGCACCCATGGCTCCTCCAAGCCCCGTTTATACCCGAACCCCAATGTCCGCCGACCTCTTTCCTGGTGGGTGGCCTGGGGCACCTGGGCACTTTCCGGCTCGGGGTGGGTCGCCTTTTCCTGGGTCTGTTAATTCTGTTCTTTACTTCTCTCCCCCAGCTGGTCTCCCACTGCTGAAGGTGGTAGCTAGTGGGCCTGGGCGGGCCCTGACACTTCCCTTCAGAGCCTCCTCCCTCAGACCCCTGCCCTTCCCACAGAGCCTCCTCCCTCATACTCCCACCCTTGCAGAGCCTCCTCTCTCAGACCCCTGTGCTTCTCACTGAGCCTCCTCCCTCAGACCCCTGCTCTTCCCACTGTGCCTGGGCCGCCCAGGCTGCTCTTCCTCGGGCCTGTTACCTGTGCCGTGTGCTCCATCTGGAACATCCCCTTCCCTCACAGGGTCTACACCCCTGTGTGGTGAGTGGTCGCTCTGTCCCAGAGGATTCACAATTCAAGGCCCTTCCTGCCGTGTCCTGCCTCGCCAGGACACCCTGCAGGCCTGCGCCCCTTGGGTCCCAGCTACCCCCAGTCTGGGGCTCATCTTACCGTCTTCGTGTGTGGTCTTGCTGGCAGCAGAGGTGCACGTGCTCCCTCGCTTCCCCCTTCTTTCCTTCCCTCCCTCCTTCCCCCCTTCATTCCCTCCCTCCTTTCCTTCCTCTTTTCCTTCCTTCCCTCCTTCCTCCCTTCCTCCCTCCCTTTCTCCCTCCCTTCCTTCCTTCCTTCCTTCCTCCTTTCTTCCTTCCTCCCTTCCCTCCCTCCCTCCTTCTTTCCTTCCTTCCTTCCTTCCTTCCATCCTTCTTTCCTCCCTCCCTCCCTTCTTCCTTCCCTCCCTCCCTCTCTCCCTCCTTCCTTCCTTCCTTCCTTCCTTCCTTCCTTCCTTCCTTCCTTCCTTCCCTTCTTCCTTCCCTCCTTCCTTCCTTCATTCCTCCTCCCCCTCTCTCCCTCCCTCCCTCCCTCCCTCCCTCCCTCCCTCCCTCCCTCCCTCCCTCCCTTCCTCCCTTCCTCCCTTCCTTCCTTCCTTCCTTCCTTCCTTCCTTCCTTCCTTCCTTCCTTCCTTCCTTCCTTCCTTCCTTCATTCCTCCTCCCCCTCTCTCCCTCCCTCCCTTCCTTCCGTCCATCCTTCCTCCCTCCCTTCTTCCTTTCCTCCCTCCCTCCTCCTTCCCTCCCTCCCTCCCTCCTTCCTTCCTTCCTTCCTTCCTTCCTTCCTTCCTTCCTTCCTTCCTTCCCTTCTTCCTTCCCTCCTTCCTTCCTTCATTCCTCCTCCCCCTCTCTCCCTCCCTCCCTTCCTTCCATCCTTCCTCCCTCCCTTCTTCCTTTCCTCCCTCCCTCCTCCTTCCCCCCTCCCTCCTTCCTTCCTTCCTTCCTTCCTTCCTTCCTTCCTTCCTTCCTTCCTTCCTTCCTTCCTTCCTTCCTTCCTTCCTTCCTTCCTTCCTTCCTTCCCTCTTCCCTTCTTCCTCCCTCCCTCTTTTCTTTCCTTCCTTCCCTCCCTTCCTCCCCCTTCTCTCATTTACTCTCTTTCTTCCTGCTGCCTTTGGGCTGGCTTGCTAGCGTCTCTGCACTCAGGACTCTCTTGGCAGTCGGGGGGGGGGGGGGACCCATCTGTGGTGCCGGGAATCCAGCATGTTGGCTGCAAGGCGACCCCTCCCCCCAGCCCCCAGCCCCCATGGCTCAGACCCTCCCTCCTTCCTTCTCTCCTCCACACTTCCCCTCACCCCTCCCTGCTCTTGGCTCCTCAGAGCTCAGGAACCCGAATCCCGCTCGCAAAGCCCACTGATTTGTCTCTTTAATTTTGCCTTGTCTGGACATTGATTTTATGTCCGTCTGTGAAGCTCGTGGGTGAGCCTGTGCCGTGCTCTCTCCTCGCGACCGATGGGGCCTGTGGAACCCCCTTAAGCGGCATCCACTGTCGTTACACACACACACACACACACCCCTAAATTAGACACTGTTAATCCTACCACCAGGTTGGAGCAATAGCGCAGCGAGTAGGGTGTTTGCCTCACACACGGCTGACCCGGGTTCGATTCCTCCATCCCTCTCGGAGAGCCCGGCCAGCTACCGAGAGGATCCTGCCCGCACGGCAGAGCCTGGCAAGCTCCCCATGGCGTCTTCGAGATGCCAAACACAGTCACCACAAGTCTCACCATGGAGACGTGACTGGTGCCCGCTCGAGCAAATCAGTGAGCAACGGGATGGCAGTGACAGTGACAGTATACTACCACAAGACACCATTTCCACCACTGGGGACGCAGCACCCAGCTTTGTGATTTTATGTGTTAGGGCTAATTAGATAGAAGCCACGAGAAGAGAACATTAGTAAGAGAACAGGCTCAGTAGTATCCGGGCTGTGAGTGACCAATTCAAGAAGGAATTCCTGGCTGCCTGTCTTCCAGACCCCTTAGCATTGAATGAATGAATGAATGAATGTGTGAATGAATGATTTGATCCCCAGAATCGTCCTCTTGATTGGCTGTCTCAGGAGCTTTAGCTCAGAACTTGAACCTTCCCCTCACCGGTTTTTGCAGCCCTGGTCTGGCCACCTCCGTGCTGGAATAATAGAAGCTCATCATAGATTCACAGTCAGGAAATTGTCACTGTCACTGTCGTCCCATTGCTCATCGATTTGCTCGATTTGCTTGAGTGGGCACCAGTCATGTCTCCATGGTGAGACTTGTGGTGACTGTGTTTGGCATCTCGAATACGCCACGGGGAGCTTGCCAGGTTCTGCCGTGTGGGCGGGATCCTCTTGGTAGCTTGCCGGGCTCTCTGAGAGGGACGGAGGAATCGAACCCGGGTCGGCCATGTACAAGGCGAACGCCCTCCCCGCTCCGCTATCGCTCCAGCCCAGTTGGACCCCAACCATGATCAATTAGCTCTGTAACTGTGTATCTCACTGTGAGTCAATTAAAAAATAAATAAATGGGGAAAAATTAAATATGGGGGGAAAAAATAATCCGAGCCCAGCCGTGGCCTGTAGCTTCAGTGCAAAGTCCCAGATTCCTCCTGCTCCCTCCCACCGGGGTAGGGGTGCGGCCGGGAGGGTGACCCGGGTGGTTCTAAAGAGCCCCAGCTGGAATTAGGGCGGAATCAGGGCAGTGAGGGGCAGGCAGCTGTCTGCGGGTCTGTTCCCTCTGCTGCGGAGATAAGGCCCAGAGCCCCCCTTGCCAGACCCCAGTCCTGCAGCCCCGCCCTGCCCCGCCCCTACCAGATGCAGTTCCAAACTCCCAAACTCTGGGCATCCCGGGAGAGCAAACATCCCAGGAATGCAGGGTGCCTGCAGTGTCTGGGATTCAGTGCCTGGACCACCTCTTTAGGGCTGCTCCAAGGTAAAGGGCAGGGGGCGCTCTGCACGGGTCGGGCCGGCATCAAAGAGAGAACATGGGGCTGGGGCCAGAGCACAGCGGGGAGGGCATTGGCCTGGCAGGTGGCCGACCCGGGTTCAATTCCCAGCATCCCATATGGTCCCCTGAGCACCACCAGGAGTAATTCCCGAGTGCAGAGCCAGGAGCTTGTGCATCGCCGGGTGTGACCCAAAAAGCAAAAAAATAATAAATAAATAAAAATTAAAATGCATTGAGTTTGTGGGAAGAGGAGCACTGTGGTTAGAGATGCCCAGGGATTCTAGAAGCTTCTGGGAAGTGTCTGGTGAGGGGAGCTGGAGGTCCTTAGGCAGATGTGAGAGGAAGGAGAAGCATAGAGGGTGTGTGTGTGTGTGTGTGTGTGTGTGTGTGTGTGTGTGTGTGTGTGTGTGTGTGTGTGTGTGTGTGTGTGTGTGTGTGTGTGTGTGTGTGTGTGTGTGTGTGTGTGTGTGTGTGTGTGGAAGGGGGAAGGGAGAGAGATGGGGAGAGGAAGAGAGTGAATACCACGAGAGCAGTAAGTGTGTTTAAAAGGGGAGCAACAGGCTAATTAAAAAGGGGGGGCTGGATCGATAGCACAGCGGGGAGGGCGTTTGCCTTGCACAAGGCTGACCTGGGTTCAATTCCCAGCATCCCATAGGGTCCCCTGAGCACTGCCAGGAGTGATTCCTGAGTGCAGAGCCAGGAGGAACCCCTGTGCATCGCCGGGTGTGACCCAAAAAGCAAAAAAAAAAAAAAAAAACCAACCAAAAAACAAGCCAGGGTTTTTTTTTACATAAGGAATATAAAATTGAAGGCACACGCATGCTTTAAAACTCCTGCCTGCCAAAACTCTATTAAAGGGTGATAATGGGATTCTTCCAAAAACATAAGCCACCAGAGCAAACGCAGCAATAGGAAGACCAAAGCCACACACGTTTTAGAGATGGGGCAATTCTGGGCGGGTGACCGTTGATTTTCGCCCGGAGCCAGTGGAATTCAGATGCTGTCTGTGCACTGAGAGGAGAGAAATGGGAAAACGGATTTGAATCAGATCTCAGGAATCATGGTGACGGATTTCAGTGAGAGCAGAGATGAAGGAGGCTCAGAAGCCAGAAGGACTGGTTGGAAGTGTTTTATTTTTTTATTCTTTTAAAGAAATGTTTGAATCACTTTTTAAAAATTATTTTTTATTATTTTTTATTATGTATGGATTTATTTATATTCTTTATTTTATTTATTTCTATTTATTTCTAATTTCATTATTTCTTAAAATTTATGGTTTATAAAATTATAAATGTTTTATTAATTATTTATTTATATTTTATTTATTTTTATTATTGAATCACTGTGACAGACCCTTACAAAGCTGTTCATGGTTAGGGCTCAGTCCTACAGGGTTCCAACACCCGTCCCTCCACCAGGGCACATTTCCCAGCACCAGGGTCCCTCCCGTCACCCCCCACCCCTGCCTGCCTCTATGGTAGGCACCTCTCTCTCTCTCTCTCTCTCTCTCTCTCTCTCTCTCTCTCCCCCCCTCTCTCTCTCCCCCCCTCTCTCTCTCCCCCCTCTCTCTCTCCCCCCTCTCTCTCTCCCCCCTCTCTCTCTCCCCCCTCTCTCTCTCCCCCCTCTCTCTCTCCCCCCTCTCTCTCTCCCCCCTCTCTCTCTCCCCCCCTCTCTCTCTCCCCCCCTCTCTCTCCCCCCCCCCCTCTCTCTCTCTCTCTCTCTCTCTCTCTCTCTCTCCCCCTCCCTCTCTCCCTCTACCTCTCCCTCTCTCCCTCTCTCCCTCTGTCTCTGTCTCTCCCCTTTTGGGCATTGTGGTTTCCAATACAGATACTGAAAGGTCATCATCTAGATCCGTCTACCGACTTTCAACACTCAGTTCTTGTCCAACTAGTATTATTTCCAACTAGTATTATCACAGTGACCCCCTTTCTGTCTTACCTACTGGTGGGAAGTATTTTAAAGGCGCAGTCACACCTCCAGATAATTTCCTGACCAGTGCAAGACTGCACGAGTGTCCCCTTGAGAGGGAAGACGGGGTCCACCATGCAGAGTTGAGGTGGAGAAAATCTTTAGAAAATCTGGCGTTCCGTGAAAATGTGACACTGAGGTAGAAGAATCGCGTACCTCCATCTCCTGCCAAGCTCTCAGACTTCTGACCAC
>NC_073313.1:163606434-163739949 GCF_027595985.1 Sorex araneus
TGTGTGTGTGTGTGTGTGTGTGTGTGTGTGTGTGAGAGAGAGAGAGAGAGAGAGAGAGAGAGAGAGAGCGCGCCTTCTTTCTTTGCCGTTCACCATAGAAAACTCAGTAGGTTGGTTTGAAGAATATGGAAGCATCTAGAAGCAATCTGGCCTTTATAGAGACCAGAAACTCAGAAGAACGACAACCAAGAGTGTTGAGAGATGCATTGAAATGTGATGTGGCAGGGGGCTGGAGTGATAGCACAGCGGGTAGGGTGCTTGGCTTGCACGCGGCCGACCCGGGTTCAAATCCCAGCATCCCACAGGGTCCCCTGAGCACCGCCAGGAGTAATTTGAGTGCAGAGCCAGGAGTAACCCCTGTGCATCACCAGGTGTGACCCAAAAAGAAAAAAAAAATGTGATGTGGCAGGGACCAGAATGACAGCACAGCGGGGAGGGCGTTGGCCTGGCACGCGGCCGACCCGGGTTCGATTCCCAGCATCCCCTAGGGTCCCCTGAGCACCGCCAGGAGTGATTCCTGAGTGCAGAGCCAGGAGTCAGCCCTGAGCATCGCCGGGGGTGACCATAAAAACGGCCAGTGCTCCGAGGTCCCACGCTGGCCAGCGTCCATCTGGGTTCTTGGAGTCGTGCGGGAAGTGAGTTGAGTGATGACTTTTGAACTGGTTCCTTGGGGTGGGGGGGTGACTGCTCCTTCTCCCCCCATGCCCCGGGGAGACTCAGATGCGGAATCCTGGTAGATAAGAAGGTTTGGGCCTGACGGTGGGATGGGGGGGGGTTGGGGCCGTCATCAGGGGTGCAGCTCAGGCCAAGTCAAAGGGGCCCCATGGCATGGGGGGCGGGGGAAGGAGGAACTAGAGCAGCCCCTTCGAGGTGAGGCTGAGACCCCCAGGGGAGAGATGCGGGGGCGGAGTCTCCGCGCCCTGACTGCACCTGGCCTCTTCAGCCCGGCCCACAGGTGGGTGTAGTGTGGGGACTAAAGCGTCCCACCTGTTTGCTGGGCGTTGGCGCCGCCTTGGGGGAAGGGCACAGCCCCCCAGGGGAGAAGGCCAGGAGAGCCCCCCAGGGCAGAGCCCCCGGCCCAGAGGCAGCGTGGGGGGACCCTCGCCACCCTCAGCCAAGCCCCCCACTCCCCGAGCCCCGCCTCGGAGCGTCCTAGCACAGGCACAGGTGTGGTCGGGGATAGCCCCGACCTCGGGGGACGGTGGGTGAAGGCTATTCGCCTCAGAGTCACTTAGGATGAGCGCTGTGTGTGTGTGTCTGTGTCTCTGTGTGTCTGTGTGTATGTGTGTGTGTCTCTGTATCTGTGTCTGTGCATGTTTGTATGTGTATGTCTCTCTGTGTGTCTGTGTCTGTGTGTATCTGTGTGTCTGTGTGTGTCTATGTATGTGTTGTGTCTGTGTGTGTGTCTGTGTATGTGTGTATGTGCGTGTGTCTCTGTGTGTCTATGTGTGTGTATGTGTGTGTCTGCATCTGTGTGTACATGTGTGTATCTGTGTGTCTGTGTCTATGTGTGTGTCTGTGTGTCTCTGTGTGTCTGTGTCTCTGTGTGTGTCTCTGTGTCTGTGTGTGCATGTGTGTATCTGTGTGTCTGTGTCTGTGTGTATGTGTGTGTGTCTGTGTCTCTGTGTGTCTCTGTGTCTGTGTGTATCTGTGTGTCTGTGTCTGTGGGTCTGTCTGTGTGTCTGTGTCTGTGGGTCTGTGTGTCTCTGTGTGTGTGTGTCTCTGTGTGTGTGGTGGAGATGGGGAGGGAGAGGGAGAGAGTGAGCGAGAGAGAGAGAGAAGGAGAGAGCGAGAGAGGGAGAGAAAAGGAGGGAAGGAAAGAGGGAGGGAGAGAGGGGGGAAAGTCTTGATATAAAGACCTAGTCATTGACAACTATGCAGGGAAACACATGTTATTTTACGTCATTCAATTTCATTTACTGTTTTGGTGTGTGTTGGACACGCCTGGCAGTGTTTAAGGATGTTCTCTGGTTTTGTGCTTAAAAGCGTTGAAGATGCACAGGGGTTACTCCTGACTCATGTACTCAGGAATTACTTCTGGAGCTGCTCGGGGGACCATATGGGATACTGGGAATCGAACCAGGTCGGCCATGTGCAAGGCAAAAACCCAACCCTCTGTGCTATGGCTCCAGCCCCCTGTTGTTAAATTCTTAATGGAGGGGAAGCTTTGTGGCCTGTGCATGATTGCTGAAGTATAGGGAGATTGGGAGAAGTAGACCATCATCAACCCATGATAGTCTGGAGATGAGTCACAAAACTTGCATACCTGAGTTTTTCAACAAATTAATTTCTGAATGATGCTTGTCTAATCAGTGGAGTCTGGCTGGACACGGCAGCGACTGTGGATTGTCTTAGAAGATTTTTTTTTTAATTTATTTATTTTTAATTAGAGAATCACCGTGAGGGTACAGTTACAGATTTATACACTTTTGTGCTTATACTTCCCTCATACAAAGTTTGGGAACCCATCCCTTCACCAGTGCCCATTCTCCACCACCCGTAAACCCAGTGTCCCTCCCACCCTCCCCAATCCCATCTCCCCCCCACCCCACCCTGCCACTGTGGCAAGGCATTCCCTTCTGTTTTCTCTCTCTAATTAGCTGTTGTGGTTTGCAATAAAGGTGTTGAGTGGCCGCTGTGCATCGCTGGGTGTGACCCAAAAAGCAAAGAAGGAAGGGAGGAAGGAAGGAAGGAAGGAGAGAAGGAAGGAGAGAAGGAAGGAGAGAAGGAAGGAGAGAAGGAAGGAGAGAAGGAAGGAGAGAAGGAAGGAGAGAAGGAGAGAAGGAAGGAGAGAAGGAAGGAGAGAAGGAAGGAGAGAAGGAAGGAGAGAAGGAAGGAGAGAAGGAAGGAGAGAAGGAAGGAGAGAAGGAAGGAGAGAAGGAAGGAGAGAAGGAAGGAGAGAAGGAAGGAGAGAAGGAAGGAGAGAAGGAAGGAGAGAAGGAAGGAGAGAAGGAAGGAGAGAAGGAAGGAGAGAAGGAAGGAGAGAAGGAAAGAAAGAAGGAAAGAAAGAAAGAAAGAAAGAATTTAACACCAGCACAATCACCCCATCACACTGTTAAAAGTTCTAGACAACCTGGAGTACACAGCTGTGACTCAAACACAACACTGATAAACAAGGAGTAGTACACCAGATTGGATGGGATGTACTGTAAAGGCAACCAATCTTGATTAACAAAATATAAACACAAAAGGCTTAACCTGCAACAACATTTTAGTAATCTTATAGACGGAATTAGCGGCTTCATGGTGACATAGTACATTCTTCACTAACTTTATTCTAAGGAAATATTTATTGATTACAGGTTTAGCAACCAATGTAAAATAAATTGCTTAGGGCCTTCTATGGGGAGAGGCTCAAGGGGTGATTGGGAAATTTGGAAATAATTGGAAATTGCAATGGTGATGAGGATTGCTGTTGGAATATTGAATGTCTGTATCTAAGCTAATGACTTAATAGTTATTAAAAATAAAATAAAAATACATTTAAAAAAAAAAAAGCGTTGAAGAATCCAGTGGTGGTTGGTGGGAGTTGTTCCCGGAAGTACCCAGGGGATTGGGTCGTGCCAGGAATTGAACCCGGGCCCCTGCGTGCAGCACATCTGCTCAACCTGCTGAGCTGTTGCTCCCGCCCCAGGAAGCACGTTTTACACACACAGTCCTGGGGGGGTCTGATTATTTTTATGTCTTTTAATTATTTTTCTTTTTGGGTCACACCTGGCAATGCTCAGGGCTGACTCCTGGCTCATGCACTCAGAAATTACTCCTGACGGTGCTTGGGGGACCGTATGGGATGCTGGGATTCGAACCCGGGTCGGCCGCGTGCCAGGCAAATGCTCTCCCTGCTGTGCTATTGCTCCAGCCCCTGTCTTTTAATTTTTTAAATCTTGATTGAAATTGAGCTTTGTCTAGGTTGGGTGGAACCCTAGGGAATGTCGTGGCCACATCGTAGATCTGGAAACAGTCAAATGTGGGGGCTCCTAGGAATCCCCAGAGCTGAGTAGCAACAGTTGAAACCCACAGAGACACAGGAGAATGAATTCAGAGAAAAAAGAGGACCAGGAAATAATTTACCCTGCACTGGTCTGCCCATTTGAGGGACAAAACCCATGTGGGGACCATCAGGGAACCAGACACCCCTCAGTGAAAAAGCATCATACAGAGGTATCACTATCACTATCACTATCACTATCATCCCGTCGCACATCGATTTGCTCGAGCGGGCGCCAGTCACGTCTCCATGCATCCCCGTCATGTTCGGGGTCAGGGGAATGAAGCCCATTATTGTTACTGTGTTTGGCATGTCGCATACGCCACAGGGAGCTTGCCAGGCTCTGCCGTGCGAGATTCTGCATCGCTCTCTTCCGGGAGCTTTGTTTTATAGTCTCTGGATCTTGGCCGTTGATGAGGCAGAACCTCCTGCCCCCGTGCCAGGCTGTCCTCACCCGGGCACCTCGGAGGGGGGTGGGTTGAGTTTTCCTCCCTGCCCCGAGCAGAGCCCCGGCAGCTGAAAACCTCCAGAACCCAGCCACAGCCATGCTCAAGGCCCCTCTCCACACACTCGGACGAGCCTCATGTAGGAAGGAACCGACAGAGGAACCCAGGTGTGCAGGACCCGGGGCTGAGATCTCCAAGCCTGCTCAGATCGGGACTGGGCCTCCTCCACCCAGATCCCCTGTTTTCCAGTAGCTTGGCAGCCACACACACACAAATCGTACAGAGGTCGGACAGGAAAGCCCCTGACAGATGCATCCTCCGAGAACATGTCAAAACAGGAAAACGACAGGCGAATAAAGAGCAAAAGCCTTGGAACAGTTAAACCAACTTCCCAATTTGAACTATTTTCTTAGACAATTAAAAAAATTTCTTCTTCTTCCTCTTCCTCTTCCTCCTTCTTCTTCCTTCTTCCTCTTCCTTCTTCCTCTTCCTTTTTTCTTCCTCTTCCTTTCTTTGTCCTCCTCCTTTCTTCCTCTTCTCCTTCCACTTTTGAAATACCAACGCCAGCAATCTCATCTAGAAAGTTCTCAAGTATTGGGAAGCTCTCAGGCTTAGCTGGGTGATTCCAAGTGCTCCAGATTCTGATTTCCTCTCGAGAACTCACATTTTATCATGCACAGCAAAGGACTGTCAGTGGTTTTCCTTCCAAAGGAGGCTCACGTGGTTTGCGGTTGAGGAAGTGTCTGTCAGCGATTGTCTTAAAAAAAAAAAAATCCCAGATTTTCTGTTAATGTCTCCTGCAAAGTAAAGATGGTGTCGGAGGATGTGGGGGCAGGGAGGGCTCACTGGCAGCCTTGCAAACTTGAGGTTTCGAGTCCGACCCCCAGTGCCACCCACATGAGTGCCTTGGCTGTCAGCAACTCTCAGCACCAGAGGGAGTGAGTGCCCTTGTGCACAGCTGTGTGTGTGGGCTCTGCGCTGATGTTTTATTGTTTTGATTTAATTTGGTTTTTGATTGGGCTGGAGCGATAGCACAGCGGGTAGGGCATCTGCCTTGCACGTGACCGACCCGGGTTCTATTCCTCCGTCCCTCTCGGAGAGCCCGGCCAGCTACTGAGAGGATCCCGCCCGCATGGCAGAGCCTGGCAAGCTCCCCGTGGCGTATTCGATATGCTAAAAACAGTCACAACAAGTCTCACCATGGAGGCGTAACTGGTGCCCACTCGAGCAAATTGATGAACAACAAAAGGATTATTTTAAAATTTTTTATTGATTTATTTTTAATTTATTTTTTTGCTTTTTGGGTCCCACCCAGCAATGCTCAGGGCTTCCTCCTAGCTCATGCACTCAGGAATCACTCCAGGCGGTGTTCAGGGGACCCTATGGGATTGCCGGGGATCGAACTCGGGTCGGCCGCATGCCAGGCCAATGCCCTCCCCGCTGTGCTATATTGCTCCAGCCCCCTCATTTATTTCTTTATTGCTTGTTACCACAGAACGGCTCATGGGATGATCGAAAAATGCTTCGGGAAAAGAAAATTTGTGAAAATTGTTGTATCTCACCACGGGGTCATTTGAGTCCTCGTCCGAGGGTTTCCGGAGCTATTTGATGCCGGCTGCACCTTCGGTGTGACTCTCGTAGTTTCCTGAGGATAGTGGGGGTCTTCACTCTTGTCCCCCTAATTGGCTGTGGAATTCGGAGTTTTCGATCCGGAGCTCCCGGGCCTGTAGAACTGACGAGTTTCCTAGGCTGGGCTTGTCTCTTCCGAGATGGGCCATGGGGCTGCAGAGCTGACCCTTGCTTACATGGCTGTGGGCTGTGGCCCCTGGCCCCTGGTGGTATTGGGGACGGGGGGGGCCCTACCTACCCCCACTCTGAGTTCTCAGCCCCCAAGCCTGCGATTTCTCTGGGGCGCAGTGTCTCTGCAGGGGCTCTCGGTGAAGCAGTGAGGTTTGGCTGTTTGCACGTTGGCAGGGTGATGGCAGTGGGGGGGCGTGACAGCCCACCCCCATCCCAAGGGTGCCCCCGAGTCTTCAGCTGGAAGACGCGTGGACCCATGAGTTTTCCCCTCTTCCGAGTGTGTGTGTGTGGGGTGGGATGTGGGTCCCCATCTATTTTATTTATTTTTGGTTTTAGGGTCACATGCGGGCTGGAGCGATAGCACAGCGGGGAGGGCGTTTGCCTTTCACGTGGCTGACCCGGGTTTGATTCCTCCGTCCCTCTCGGAGAGCCCGGCAAGCTACCGAGAGGATCCCGCCCGCACGGCAGAGCCTGGCAAGCTCCCCGTGGTGTATTCGAGATGCCAAACACAGTCACGACAAGTCTCACCGTGGAGACGTGACTGGTGCCCGCTCGAGCACATCGATGAGCAATGGGATGACAGTGCGACAGTGCAGTGCAGGGTCACATGCAGTGATCTCCGGGGACCCCACAGCACGCAGGGGAGTGAACCCAGGCGGCCGGCGTGCAAGCTGGGCCCTCTGCACTAGACTGTCGATCGCATCGGCCCCACTGCTGCCATCTTGTTTTATTTATTTATTTATTTATTTATTTATTTATTTATTTTTGCTTTTTGGGTCACACCCAGCGATGTTCAGGGCTGACTCCTGGCTCTGCACTCAGGAATCACTCCTGGTCCTGCTCGGGGGACCCTATGGGATGCCGGGGATCGAGCCCGGGTCGGCCGCATGCCAGGCCGACGCCCTCCCCGCTGTGGTATTGCTCCGCCCCCCCCCTTTCGTTTTAAACTGAAGTTGCTTTTGGGAACCTCCCCAGGTATGTGGCAAAGCCCTGATTTCAGAACTTGGCATCTTCATTCTGCACCCCCAGGTGCTCCTTTCTCTCTGCAGCCTCCCCAGACTCCCCCCCACCCCCCCGCTCTGCTTCCCTCCTTCAGGGTCTGGCCCCTCACTTAGCGTCACTGGGCTTAGGATTTACGTCTCTGTCAGTTCTCCATATGGATGGGCGCAATCGAGTCTCTGCTGTTCTCCGGCTCATCTGGCTGGTGTTAATTTGATGGCATGAGGACTCTGCTGTGTGTGTGTGTGATTTGATGGTTTGAGAACTCTGCTCTGTGTGTGTGTGTGTGTGTGTGTGTGCTATTTGATGGCATGAGAACTCTGGAGTGTGTGTGTGTGTGTGTGTGTGTGTGTGTGTGTCTGGGGGTGTGTGTGTCTCCTTCCTATTAATTTGATGGCATGAGAACTCTGGGGTGTGTGTGTGTGTGTGTGTGTGTGTCTGGGGTCTGTGTGTGTGTGTGTGTGTCTGGGGTGTGTGTGTGTGTTTCTCCTTCCTGTTAATTTGATGGCATGAGAACTCTGGGGTGTGTGTGTGTGTGTGTATGTGTCTGGGGTGTGTGTGTGTGTCTCCTTTCTGTTAATTTGATGGCATGAGAACTCTGCAGTTTGTGTGTGTGTGTGTGTGTGTGTGTGCCTCCTTCCTGTTAATTTGATGGCATGAGAACTCTGCAGTTTGTGTGTGTGTGTGTGCCTCCTTCCTGTTAATTTGATGGCATGAGAACTCTTCAGTTTGTGTGTGTGTGTGTGTGTGTCTCCTTCCTGTTAATTTGATGGCATGAGAACTCTGGGGTGTGTGTGTGTGTGTGTATGTGTCTGGGGTGTGTGTGTGTGTCTCCTTCCTGTTAATTTGATGGCATGAGAACTCTGGGGTGTGTGTGTGTGTCTGGGGGGTGTGTGTGTGTGTCTCCTTCCTGTTAATTTGATGGCATGAGAACTCTGGGGTGTGTGTGTGTGTGTCCTTCCTGTTCCCGCCCCAGTCACACCACCCCTGCCCAAGGTACCAGTCACGTGCTCTGGTGGGGGGGGGGATTCTGACCCAGCTGGCCGGCGTGGGTGAGTCTCTGCATCTAACTTGGGGTGCTCTCGCCGCCCCAGGGGGTCTAAAGTCAGCGCCCACCGTCGCATTTCAGATCCGCTCGGCCCGATGGCAGTTTCTCAGCTGACGGGAGACGTCTGTGACCGGGACAGCGTGGGAGAGAAATCTGTCATTGGAATTCTCCGAAATCGTGTGGCTGAAGTTAAAGGGGCGTCTTATCCCCCCCCCCCACACACAAACACACACACATACACCCCGCCAGGTTGGGTGTCGCGGGATTTCGTGGCAGATGGGACTCTGCCACACGCCAGGGCTGGAGTCAGTTTGTGTCGTGGGCAGCTGTTCCCTTTTGCTTGGCTTCTATTCTGGGGACACCATGAAAGTCTTCCTTGGTTGAGTCTTGGGGGGCGGGGGGGCGGCTGGGATTGGATGAACCCGCGTGCTCCATAACTAATGTGCAGAATTCTTTCTTAAGCGTGTGGCTTGTAAGCTGAGCTGTAGCACCTAGGGGAGGGCACTTGCCTGGCATGCAGCCCACCCGGGGTCGATCCCTGGCATCTCATAGGGTCCCCGAGGCCCATCAGAAGTGACCCCTGAGCACAGAGCTGGGAGTCAGCCCTGAGCACCATTGTGGAAGGGCCCCAAAGTGAAAACAGAGCATGCGACCTTTGTTTGGGTCACACCTGGCGGTGCTCAGGGCTGACTCCTGGCTCTGTGCTCAGGGATCACTCCCAGCAGGCTTGGGGGCCCCTATGGGGTGGGCTCTGTGCAAGGTACTATCTCTCTGGCCCCCAAACACATGTGACTTTGGTGTTTGTTTGTTTTTGCCTTTTTTGGGTCACACCCGGCGATGCTCAGGGCTGACTCCTGGCTCTGCACTTAGGAATCACTCCTGGTGGTGCTCAGGGGACCCTATGGGATGCTGGGAATCGAACCCGGGTCGGCCGCGTGCCAGGCAAACGCCCTCCCCGCTGTGCTATCGCTCCAGCTCCATTATGTGACTTTGACTCTCTCCTGGTCTCTGGCTTTCTGAGTTCAATGGACTAGAACCTTGAGTAGGATTGGGGACACAGATTACCCTTATTTTCAGTGTTTAACACACCCCTGGGTGCTTCTCTTTGTCACTTAAGAAGTCTCCGGTGACCATGTGACTGCGAGATCATTAGGGCATCATCTACCCCCCCATGGAGTGTTATTTCTCTCAATCAGGTGGAACAGCAGAATCAAACGTCTCATTGGCAAGGGACCCCAGGTTTGAGGCCTAATTTCTGCGGGGCCACCACACATGAAGCAGTTGGCCGTGTCTTGCTGTGAAAATCTTATAAATTCTCTCCCCTGTCTTGGGTTCTGCCCTGAGACCACTGTCACTGTCGTCCCGTTGCTCATCGATTTGTTCAAGCGGGCACCAGTAACGTCTCTCATTGAGAGACTTGCGGTGACTGTTTTTAGCATATCCAATACGCATGGGGAGCTTGCCAGGCTCTGCCGTGCAGGCGGGATCCTCTCGGTAGCTTGCCGGGCTCTCCAAGAGGGGCGGAGGAATCGAACTGGGGTCAGCTGCGTGAAAGGCAAATGCCCAACCGCTGTGCTATCGCTCCAGCCCCTGCCCTGAGATACCCAGAGTAATTTCTCCGAAACGAAATGAAAATAAGGCGCAGATAGAGACATTCCCCACCTCCCACAACTTCACAAACATTTATCACTGTAGCACTGTCGTCCCATTGTTCATTGATTTGCTCAAGCGGGCACCAGTCACATCTCCATGGTGAGACTTGTGGTGACTGTGTTTGGCATCTCAAAGACGCCACAGGGAGCTTGCCAGGCTCTGCTGTGCGGGCGGGATCCTCTCGGTAGCTTGCCAGGCTCTCCGAGAGGGGCAGAGGAATCGAACCCTACATAAATAAATCCAGTGGGAAAGATTTAGCTGTGTTATATCGAGGGGTCTCCCCTTGGGTCTTTGGGGCTGAAAATGCCCTTTCAGGGAGGTCTGGGTAGCAGCCAACTAATCTGCCTGTCACAGGACATGGTTTGTCCCTGGGGCCAAACTGCACCTGTCATGTCTGAAGATACTTTCAATTTTTACTAGTTGGAGACTTGTAGTGGTCCTACTGGATTTGGTGGGTGGAGACAATGGGTACCACGAAATATGCAGCCACACACGGACAGTTTTCTGTGGCAGAGAATTCAGTGACCAAAGTGTCCGTTGTACCATCGTACTAAAACCCAATGTTTTCTTTCTTTCTTTCTTTCTTTCTTTCTTTCTTTCTTTCTTTCTTTCTTTCTTTCTTTCTTTCTTTCTTTCTTTCTTTCTTTCTTTCTTTCTTTCTTTCTTTCTTTCTTTCTTCCTTTCTTCCTTTCTTTCTTCCTTTCTTTCTTTCTTTCTTCCTTTTCTTTCTTTCTTTCTTTCTTTCTTTCTTTCTTTCTTTCTTTCTTTCTTTCTTTCTTTCTTTCTTTCTTTCTTTTTCTTTCTTTCTCTTTCTTTCTTTTTTCTTTCTTTTTCTCTCTTTCTCTCTTTTTCTTTCTCTCTCTGTCTTTCTTTTTCTCTTTCCTTCTTTCTTTTTTCTTTCTTTCTCTCTCTGTCTTTCTCTTTTTCTCTTTCCTTCTTTCTTTTCTTTCTTTCTGTCTTTTTCTCTTTCTTTCTCTTTCTTTCTTTCTCTCTTTCTCTTTCTTTTCTTTCTTTCTTTCTTTCTTTCTTTCTTTCTTTTTCTCTTTCTTTCTCTCTCTTTCTGTCTTTCTCTTTCTCTTTCTTTCTTTCTTTCTTTCTTTCTTTCTTTCTTTCTTTCTTTCTTTCTTTTTCTTTCTTTCTCTCTTTCTTTTTCTTTCTCTCTTTCTCTTTCTTTCCTTATTTCTTTTTTCTCTTTCTCTCTCTTTCTCTTTCTTTCTTTCTTTCTTTCTTTCTCTCTCTCTCTCTCTCTCTTTCTTTCTTTCTTTCTTTCTGCGTTTTTGGGTCACACCCAGCGGTGCACAGGGGTTACTTCTGGCTCTGCACTCAGGAATTACCCCGGCAGTGCTCAGGGGACCCCATGGGATGCTGGGAATTGAACCCGGGTCGGCCGCATGCAACCCAACGCCCTCCCTGCTGTGCTATTGCTCCAGCCCCAAAACCCAACATTTTCCCGCCTAACCTGGCTGACAGGCTCGGTCTTTGTTTGGGGACAGTTACTGGGGTGAGGGGCTGAAATCCAGATTGCCATGTATGTTTTTCCAAGTTGTTCAGGGCTACAGAATGAGGTCAGGGGGCCAACAACTCTCTTGCCCAGTCATTCTTTGCTCTTCCGGGTCAGGAGGTCAGTGGGGTCACCCTATGGGGCGAGAGTGGCCCGTGTTTTCTGTGCAGCCTGCTTCATGAATCCGAGTTTGGGTTTTTGTTTAGTTTTGGGGTCACCCTGGGCAGTGCTTTGGAATCACTCCTGGTGGCGTTCTCTGGGGACCCTAGGGACTGCCGGGGATCAAACCCGGATTGGGTGCATGTACGGTAAACACTCTTCCCGTTGTCCTATCACTCTGCCTCCCCCCCCCCCAAGTTTCAGGTTCTAAGGTTATTATCCCTGCACGGCAGAGCCTGGCAAGCTCCCCGTGGCGTATTCAATATGCCAAAAACGGTCACAACAAGTCTCACCATGGAGACATGACTGGTGCCTGCCCGAGCAAATCAGTAAGCAACGGGATGACAGTGACAGATGTTACTATCATGTTACTGTCATAACTCGGATTCTTACGTTACCATCATAACTCTGTGGCTTTTCTTTTTTCTTTTTGGGTCACACCCAGCAGTGCTCAGAGATTACTCCTGGCTCTGCACTCAGGAATCACTCCTGGCAGTGCTCAGGGGACCCTACGGGATGCTGGGAATCAAACCCAGGTCGGCCGTGTGCAAGGCAAACGCCCTCCCCGCTGTGCTATCGCTCAGCCCCTCTATGGGTTTTCTTGTGTGACAAAAAGCCAAGAGAAAGTGTGCATGGATCCCAGCCTGCCTCCACGCGACTTCCTCGCTCATTTCTTCTAATTTCCCATACAGCGAGCACACGGGGCTTTGTCATCTTGTCGCTCATACCCGTTTCCCTCGAAAACCTCTAAAGGACTTGTTGGTTGTGAAGCATAGACCTGAGCTTCCGTGTCTGGCGGACACACATGTGCAGGTTCTGACGCTAGTGAGTCTAGCTGCAGGCAGAGAAGGACCAACTTCTAAAGACCCCCAGAGCCTTCTGGAAGCCGCCCCCCCTTCTTCATGCAGGAAGAGGCCTGGGGGGGGGTCCCCAGCCCTTCGAGGAGCTTCTGTTGGTTTTTCTGGATTCAAGCAGCTCCTAAATGGCCACTTTTTCCCCATCTTTGAAATGTGTCTTGCTTAGCAAAAAAAAAAAAAAAAAAAAAAATCAGAGTCAATATTGAAACGGCAACCGTCGTCCTAATGATCGGGGTGGTGCCTGCTGCCCTCCGTCCCCGTCTTGGAGGGGGAGATGGACCCGGCAGCTCTGCTCTGGTCTGTTCTTGGCTTTTGAAACCAGGAAAGCGTTTGGGAGCACAGTTTGGGAGCATTGGGACTCAGGATGTGAGCACTGCTGGGCGGTGCACCCACGCCCCTACATCCGTATCTCAGGGTCTGATGGACATTTGACCCCTTTTCTCGTCTGGGGGCTCTGACCAGGCTGGGCCTGGACCAGTGCTGACCCAGCACTACCCATGCTGGGGGGGGGCGGGGAAGTGGTCACAGCTACCTTGTTGACCCCCTGTTGGAGAGGCAGGTGGTGCCCAGTGCAGATACTTCCCACCCGCAGCCCACAGGTGGCGCTAGAGCTTAGGAGTTCTGCCTCCGGCTGGACCATCCGGGATGAAGGAAGCTGCTTACGGTCCATCCTGAGAGCATTTAAAATGTGATCAACGCTAAGTGACATGAGTCAGAAAGAGAGGGACGGACATAGAGGGACTGCACTCATTTGTGGAGTATAGAATAACATCCCATGAGGCTGACACCCGAGGACGGTAGATACAAGGGCCAGGGGGATTGCCCCATAGCTGGAAGCCTGCTTCATGAGCAGAGGGGAGAAGGCAGATGGAATAGAGAAGGGATCACTAAGAAAATGATGGCTGGAGGAACCAGTTGGGATGGGAGATGTGTGCCGAAAGGAGATAATGGACCCAACATGATGACCTCTCAGTGTCTGTGTTGCAAGCCATAATGCCCCAAAGTAGAGAGAGAGTCTGGGGAATATTGTCTGCCATGGAGGCAGGGGGAGGGTGGGAAAGGGGGGGTATATCCGGGATATTGGTGGTGGGGAATGTGCACTGGTGGAGGGATGGGTGTTTGATCATTGTGGGATTGTAACCCAACCGTGAAAGCTTGTAACTATCTCACGGTGATTCAATAAAATTTAAAAAAAAATTTTAAGGGGCTAGAGAGATCGCACAGCAGGTAGGGTGTTTGCCTTTCACGCGGCCGACCTGGGTTTGAATCCCAGCATCCCATATGGTCCTCATGAGCAGCGCCAGGGGTGATTCCTGGGTGCAGAGCCAGGAGTAACCCCTGTGCATTGCTGGGTGTGGCCCAAAAAGCAAAAAATTTTTTAAAAAATTAAAAAAAATTTAAAAAATGTCATCAATGCACAGTGGTTGAGCTTTGAGCCCCTCCAGTTTTTGTTTTGTTTCACCTGAAAAAATAGATGTTCTCCTGATTTTACTAACCCATTCCCCTCCCTTGTATCTTTCTCTAGGGCCAGAATCCAGTGGCTGATACCTGGAATACACGAGGTGAGTTTTCTACTGTCGTCATACTTGGGGATTGTGTTTGGGGCCCTCACCGGAGATGCTCAGGGGGCCAGGAGGGATGCGGATAGGACCCGGTCAGCTGACCTCACCCTCCATGCTTTCTCTATGGCCCCCCAATGTTGGATTTTTTGTGGGGAGGGGCGATGGGGTTGATCTCGCATCTGGACCTACTAGGCGATGAAATCACCCCCTGTTCTGGACGTGTAGTTCCAGCACTGGCCATAGGGGGCAGTGTGGATCTACTCCGTTCTAGATGTCAAACCTCATTGTGGGTGTGTGTGTGTGGGGGGGGGTTTCTAAGCAGGAACGGGGGAGGGTCCAGGCCTCATGTCTGTCCCCACCCCCTCCTCTTGTGACTCAGACGGTCCAGGCTCCCTAGGCCACAAATGGTGATGTTCAGGGTTCCCTCCTGGCTGGCTCAGGGACACACAGGGTGTCGGGGCTCGAACCCGCAAACGCCCACCTGCCGTCGTATCTCTCCGGGCCTGTACTTGGGTTGTGTTCTCTTGTTTTTGCTCCTCGGTCACCCCTGGCGGTGCTCAGGGCTGACTCCCGGCTCTGCACTCAGGAATTACTCCTGGCGGGGTTCGGGGGGACCCTATGGGATGCCGGGGCTCGAACCCGGGTCGGCTGCATGCAAGGCAAACGCCTTCCCCGCGGTGCTGTCGCTCGGGCCCCCATACTGAAATCTTCTGGCTGTCAGGGTTCGGGGGACCAAGTGCCCAAGGGGCCACTCTGAGGAGGAGACAGGGGGCAGGGGAGGTGTCCGGCAACCCCCCAGGGAGGAGAACAGAAGCCCCCGGAGACCACCTCCTTCCTCGAGGATCTTTTATTAACGTATAGAAAATGTGTTTAAAAAAGGACCTATACAGAGGCTAAAAGCAATCGCCACTAAAAGTACAAGTTAACAATGGGGGCCGGGCGGAGGGTCCGTCTCGGTGGCCTCGGGTCAGCAGGGGGGGGTCCCGCCTGCCCCTCCCCGCCCGGGGCTGCCTCGATGCACCCCGTGTTCGTGCAGGTCCCTGGGTCTGCGTCGATGCACGCGGCCTTCGTGCAGGTCCACGGTGCGTTCCCGGCGCCCTGCGGTCACCGTGGCCCATTCGGGATGGAGCGAGACGCTGAGATCTCAGAGGGGCAGGGAGAGGGTTGGGCGTGGGGCGTGTGTCTCAGAGCCAGGGTGGGGGGTCGACGGCCCAGCACCACCGCCCCCACCCCAAAAACGGTTCCGAGTCCACATCTCCTCAGGGCACCGGGGAAGGTCGTGGCTGGGACCGCGGTGGCGGCGGCGGTGGGAGGTCCTGGCATGACCGGGGTGTGACGGGAAGTCCCAGGAAGGAGAAACTTGCAGTTGAGGAGGACCTGTGTCGCCGGGGACGGTGATCCGGGGGGCCGTTGTGACCCACAGACTCGGCCCCGTGAGTTGGGGTGGGGGGATAGTGGGTTGGCGGAGGGCTCTGCAGGCACCGTGGAGGAGGGCGATCTCTGCTGGGACAGAGCCCTGCAGTGCAGAACTCGGGGGCTGGTGGCCCGACCCAGACCTTCCCGTGGACGTGGCTTCCAGTGAGAACGGCCTTCAGCACTGGGAATGGGCTGAGTAGCTCAAAACAAGCTCCCAAGGGCCGATTTCCTTCTGTGACCCCCCCCCCCCACCACAAATGGCAAAGGGGAAGATGGGGACCCACCCCCACCCGCACCTCCACAGATATATCAGGGAGGGGGACGGAGTCAGGGACCCCGTAACCTTCACTTGTCTCCTGTTCTCTGTGCTGGGGGTCAGAGGTCCGACAGTTTTCAGTGTCCTTAGGGGGCTGGCTGTCTCCATCGTCCCATCCCCATCCCCCCTACCCAAGGCTGCTGGGATACTCTTTCCTCCCAAAATGAAGAAAAGGGAGACCAGAGCGCGAGCACAGCGGGAAGGGTATTTGCCTTGCACATGGCAGACCTGGGTTCGATCCCCGGCATCCCATAGGGTCCCCCCCGACCCCCCCCGAGCACCGGCAGGAGTGATTTCTGAGTGCAGAGCCAGGAGTCAGCCCTGAGCGTCCCTGGGTGGGGGAGGGGGATTGATCCGAAAAATTAAAAGAAAAAAAAAAAAGAAGGGTTTTTCTGGGGTGTGTTTTACACCCACTGGCGAGGTGAGGGTCTGGGAGGATGTGCCTCAAACAGCACCGAAGTTCCCTTTGCTTAAAAGCCAAGAAGGGGGCGGGAGCAACAGCACAGCGGGGAGGGCGCTAGCTAGCCTGGCACGCGGCCGACCCAGGTTCGATCCCCGGCATCCCATCGGGTCCCCCCCTGAGCACCGCCAGGAGTGATTCCTGAGTGCAGAGCCGGGAGTCAGCCCTGAGCATCGCCGGGCGTGTGCCAAAGGGCAAATAAAAGAATGTCGGACGGAGGTGGGGGGGTGACAAGGCCACGGGAGAATGTCGCGAGAACTTCCAGAGGTCAGGACCCTTGGCGGAAGAGTGGGAAAGCTTGGGAGTTCCTGAAGGAAGACGTCAAGGCGAGAGCTTCCGGCTGCGGGCTGTCCCCGGGCCTTGCCAAGTCCCCTCCCCTTGTCTGCAAGGGGCTGAGCTGGGGTCAGGGTGCAACTGAGGCTTTAACTCGGAGACCCCCGCCTTTGGACCTACTCAGTGACGGACCAACCCCTGCTCTGGAGGTGCAGTTCCAGCGTTGGCCACAGGTGGCAGTGTGGAGTCTATTCCGTTCTAGATGTCAAACCTCATTGGGGTGGGGGGTTTGTAGGGGTTGCTAAGCAGGAACAGGGAAGGCCCCCCCTCTTGTGACTCAGATGGTCCAGGCTCCTTGGAGTGCCTGTCAGCCAAGGCCCCTTGACTGGGAGATGCGATCCCTGGGAGGGACAGAGTTAAACGATTCCCCAGGGGAAACTGATCACCTGGTCCTTCCTCAAGGCCCAGACCTTGCCCAGAGCTGCTCCGGGGTCGGGGAGGACCAACAGGGCTGGCTGGGGCGGGAACCAGTTGGGACAGGTGGGGCGTGTGGGCTGGGTACTCGCAGGCTGGTGGGAGCACTTGAGAGCGAGCACCCGATCTCGCCACGGGCCTTGCCTGTGCCTCGGCCACATGTGAGCCATCACTAAGCCTCGCCAAGTCCCCTCCCCTTGTCTGCAAGGGGCTGAGCTGGGGTCAGGGTGCTTCTGAGGCTTTAACTCAGGGACCCGCCTCTGAACACCTCTGCTCTGGAGGTGCAGTTCCAGCGTTAGCCATAGGGGGGCAGTGTGGAGTCTACTCCGTTCTAGAGGTCAAACCTCATCTAGAGCCATCACTTTTCTTTGGTCAGTGGAGGCCAGCACATAGCAGTGGGCCGCCCTCTAGATCCTAAACTGGGAAGCTTGTGGGGGGGCGGGGCAGGGCAGAGCCTGGAGGACTCCTGGAGGTGGTGTCTGTGTGTGTGTGTGTGTGTGTGTGTGTGTGTGTGTGTGTGCGCGCGCGTGCGCGCGCGCACGCCCCCTGGTGGTGCCTTCTAGCTAGTAGGGTTCCCTCTTCTTTGCTAGTACCCGCCGGGGCCTTGCCCACCCCGTGTCCCCCTCGAGAAATGACCCTGGAGTGGACGGGGCTGGAAACTCTGACAGGGACGTGCAGGAAAGGGGGGGTCACCGCCTGGCTGGGGTCTGGGCGAGTCCAGGCCCCCAGATGTGTCTCTGCAATCTCGAGGGGGGCTGGGGTCTCGTGACGACCCCTAGCTAAGCTGTGGTCCAGGGCGCGGGTTCAGGGCACCGAGTTCAGCTGCTCTTGACCTTGGAGAATGGATTTGGGGGTCTCTAAATATGGGGGGATGTGTCAAGGAGCCCCCTGCCGTAGCCTCTGCCAGCGATGGATACTTTATTTATTTATTTATTTATTTATTTATTTTGCTTTTTGGGTCCCACCCGGCGATGCTCAGAGGTTCCTCCTGGCTCTGCGCTCAGGAATCACCCCTGGCGGTGCTCGGGGGACCCTATGGGATGCTGGGAATCGAACCCGGGTCGGCCGCGTGCCAGGCCAACGCCCTCCCCGCTGTGCTATTGCTCCAGCCATACCTTTCAGTAGGATAAAACGTTCAGATTTCAATAGGACAAAGAACTGGAACACTGTCGTCCCGTTGCTCATCGATGGGCTCAAGCGGGCGCCAGTCACGTCTCCATGGTGAGACTTGTGACTGTGTTTGGCATCTCGAAGACGCCACGGGGAGCTTGCCAGGCTCTGCCGTGCGGGCGGGATCCTCTCGGTAGCTTGCCGGGCTCTCCGAGAGGGACGGAGGAATCAAACCCGGGTCAGCTGCGTGCCAGGCCAACGCCCTCCCCGCTGTGCTATCGCTCCAGCCCCAGTGATGGATGCTTTAAAAAAAAATTTTATTTATTTTTTTTTGGTCTGTTTTGGCCACACCTGGCGATGCTCAGGGTTCTTAGTCCTGGCGGTGCTCGGGGTCCCGGCGGGGTTCAGGGGTTGAACCCCACCAGCCACACGCAAGGCTGACCGACTTCCGGAAAGATCCACGGCTGTCCCGTCCTCCTGGGAGCCAGGCTGGAGCAGGGGACGCCACGGTCACCCTGTGTCCAGCTCGTCCCCTGCATGAGAGAATGTCCCTTTCCCAAGCTGGGGTGCGGGGGGGGGTTATAGTTATGGTCCCCATCGGGTGGACGAGAGCTGGATCTTGAGGGAAGGTCGTGGGGGGTAGGGGGCGGGCGGGGGTCACAGGCATGGCCGCCACCACCGCCATCTGATTGGGACAGGGTGACTGATGCTCGCTGGCTCTCACAGACTTGACCACCAACCAGGGACAAGAGGTCCTCGGTCCGGCCCTGGTCACTCTTGGATTCCTCGATGATGCCACTTTGTCACCCCTGCATTTTCCCTTTTTTTTTTTTTTTTTGCTTTTTGGGTCCCACCCGGCGATGCTCAGGGCTGACTCCTGGCTCATGCACTCAGGAATCACTCCTAGCAGTGCTTGGGGGACCATACGGGATGCTGGGATTCGAACCCGGGTCGGCCGCGTGCAAGGCAAACGCCCTCCCCACTGTGCTAGTGCTCCAGCCCCTGCATTTTGCCTTTTAAAGGCAGAGCAAGATGTGGCAGGGAGGGGCGGGGGGGGAGGGTGCTAAGCTAAGTCCACTTGTGACATCACCTGGATCTTTCTGGATCT
Source organism: Sorex araneus (assembly GCF_027595985.1). Classification (NCBI taxonomy): domain Eukaryota; kingdom Metazoa; phylum Chordata; class Mammalia; order Eulipotyphla; family Soricidae; genus Sorex; species Sorex araneus. The sequence goes on from NC_073313.1 coordinate 163,625,605, forward strand.
GGAAGACTTTGAGAAGACCCAGCCGGGGCCCGTAACTCACTGTCCACCTTCCCTCTCTCGTCGGAGGGGGGAGAGAGAGAGAGAGAGAGAGAGAGAGAGAGAGAGAGAGAGAGAGAGAGAGAGAGAGAGAGAGAGAGAGAGAAAGAAGATATATGCTCAGGGCTGACCCCTGGCTCTGCACTCGGGGTTCCCTCCTGGCGGGGCCTGGGCGGTGGGATGGGGAAGGACCACCAAACCCGGGGCCGGCTGCGTGCAGGGCCAGCGCCCTCCCTCCCTCTGTCTGTCTGTCCGCCCTGGGGAGCTGACCAGGCACAGACCCGAGCTTTTGGGTTTGCAATTCGGGAAAGGGCGAAGAGCAGGACAAAACCCGGAGCAGAAACAGACAGAGCAGGGGACACAGGGACCCAGGCGACGGGGGGCCGGTGAGGAAGGTGCCCGGTCCCCCCCCCCCCCCCGCCGGGAGAAGCGCTCAGAACCAAAGCCGCTTTCCCCCTGCCCGACCCAGGGAAGCCCAGGGCCGCGCGCGCAGGTGGACCCCGGAGGCCACTGATGTCCACGCGGGAGCCTGGGCTGTGCCACGGAGATGGGGGGACGCTCGGTCAGTGCCCGGGGCGGGATGCGGGGGCCGGGCTGGGCTGAGCTCAGAGGCGCCGCTCCAGGGAGGGCCACTGAGGGCTGGACCCGGGGAAGGCGGAGGGGCCGGGACAGAGGGGCCGGGACAGAGGGGCCGGGACAGAGGGGCCGGGACAGCTTCTCCCGCCCGCCCGACCTCAGCCCCGTGGTTCCTCTGAGCCCGGGAGGGAGGGGGAGGGAAGGCCGGGGGCCGGAGGGGACGAGGACCCCGGGGTGCCCCCCCCCAGCCGGTTCCCTCCTCCTCCCGCCCCCTCCGCCGGGCGGCCAACCCCCCTTCCCCCATCCGAGTTTCACGTTCGTCCAGAAGCGAGACGGTCTGAGGGCCGCGGCCAAGGTCAGCCCCACAGGGACCGGCGCCGCCTGCCCGCCTCCCGGTGGCCGAACGGCCGCGCCTTCATCTCCACAAAGGGGATGGAGAACTCGTGGCCCTTCCAGTGGTACCAGTTGATGCCCTGGGGGAGAGAAGCCGCGTCACCCGCGCCACCGCCCGCCCGCCTCACACAGCCCCGCCCGGTGGGTCCTGGGGCTGGGGGTCACACGGGTCCACTGGGGAGACATAGGGAGTCACATGTGTCCACTGGGGAGTCACGGGGAGACACACGTGTCCACTAGTGATACACAGGGAGTCACATGTGTCCACTGGGGTTCACATGTGTCCACTGGGGAGTCACATGTGTCCACTGGGGATCACACGGGTCCACTGGGGAGTCACATGTGTCCACTGGGGGTCACATGGGTCCACTGGGGAGTCACATGTGTCCACTGGGGATCACACGGGTCCACTGGGGAGTCACATGTGTCCACTGGGGGTCACATGGGTCCACTGGGGAGTCACATGTGTCCACTGGGGGTCACATGTGTCCACTGGGGAGTCACAGGGGGTCACACGTGTCCACTTGGGAGTCAGGGAGTCACATGTGTCCACTGGGGAGTCATGGGGAGACACACATGTCCACTGGGGAGTCACAGGGAGTCACACGTGTCCACTTGGGAGTCACAGGGAGTCACACGTGTCCACTAGTGATACACAGAGAGTCACATGTGTCCACTGGGGGTCACATGTGTCCACTGGGAGTCACATGTGTCCACTGGGGATCACACGGGTCCACTGGGGAGTCACATGTGTCCACTGGGGGTCACATGGGTCCACTGGGGAGTCGCATGTGTCCACTGGGGGTCACATGTGTCCACTGGGGAGTCAGGGAGACACATGTGTCCACTGGAGAGTCACATGTGTCCACTGGGGAGTCACAGGGGGTCACACGTGTCCACTTGGGAGTCAGGGAGTCACATGTGTCCACTGGGGAGTCATGGGGAGACACACGTGTCCACTGGGGAGTCACAGGGAGTCACACGTGTCCACTTGGGAGTCACACGTGCCGACTGGGGAGTCACAGGGAGTCACACGTGTCCACTAGTGATACACAGGGAGTCACATGTGTCCACTGGGGACTCACAGGGAGTCACTCGTGCCGACTGGGGAGTCACAGGGAGTCACACGTGTCCACTGGGGAGTCACGTGTCCACTGGGGAGTCATAGGGAGTCACACATGTCCACTGGGGAGTCATAGGGGGTCACACGTGTCCACTTGGGAGTCAGGGAGTCACATGTGTCCACTGGGGAGTCACAGGGAGACACACGTGTCCACTGGGGAGTCACAGGGAGTCACACGTGTCCACTTGGGAGTCACACGTGCCGACTGGGGAGTCACAGGGAGTCACACGTGTCCACTAGTGATACACAGGGAGTCACATGTGTCCACTGGGGACTCACAGGGAGTCACACGTGCCGACTGGGGAGTCACAGATGCCCACGGGGAGTCACACGTGTCCCCAGGAGTGATGGGGAGATACACGTGTCCACTGGGCAGTTACACGCGTCCATAATGTGTTTATGTGCCCCAGACAGTTACACCTGCCCAGTGGGCGGTCACGTGTGTCCACGGGTGTGGCGTGGCCTTGCGATGCCCGTGTGGATGCCCCTCGCTGGGGCCTCGCTGGTCTCCGCCCGCACTGCCCCCAGAGCTGGGGGGGTCCATCAGCCCCCACTCTGCCCCCCCACCTCGTGTCCGGCCTGTGACTTTTCCTCTCACGGGGAAGCCTCACCCCTGCTTTCCCCTGTCCCTGGGGCCTCTCGGGGTCTCCCGTGGAACCTTCCGGAAGGGGACTCGACAAACTGGCCGCCGGCTCCAGGGCCCCCCCCAACCCTCGCCCTCCCCCCGTGCCTGATGTCACCACCCCTCCCCCCCGTGCCTGGTGTCGCCCCCTCCCCCCGGTGCCTGATGTTGCCCCCCCCCGCCGCTCACCTGGCTGTGCCGGGACTCGCCGTACTTGCCGTTGAGGTTGGCTCGGTGGCAGTTCTTGTACCACCAGGCGCCCTTGTAGGACACGGCGCAGTTGGTGACGGCCACGTCATTGTCGCGGTCCTGCGTGGAGAAGGGGCGGCTCTGGTGGTAGCTGAGGGAGTCCCCTGCGAGCAAGGACACGCGCGTCACCGGGGGGGTCCGCCTCCCCGAGACACCCGGCGGGGACGGCCCGGCCCGACCCCCGGGGGTCAGTGCACACGTCAGAGCCCCGGGGGGGGGCTGCAGGCGGGGCGGTGTCCCCCCCCCCGGGGCTCGGGTCCACGGGCAACAGAGGGACAGAGCAGCTGGGCGGGCAGGGCTGCGATGGACGGGGAGTCAGCCGTGGGCGGAGACCAGGAGGGAGGGGAAATAAATGACCCCCCCCCCCAAGGACAGGGGGTGCTGGTGACGGGGGGTGCTGGACCCAGGCCCAGCTTGGAGGAAGCGTCTGGAGAGGGGGCGGGTCTGAGGGGCAGCAGGAGGGCTTGGGAGATGTGCCCCCTTACCCCCCCACACCCCGGGGGTGGCACGCTGGTGGGTTTAATGTCCTGGACTCTTGGTTGGCCCATTGGCAGCTGGAGGCCCCAAGCCGGGCCCTGGAACCTTCCAGAAGGGGCCTCGGTGGCTTTCTGGGCGCCACCAGCACCAGGAGGAGAAGCAGGCCTTTATTTATTTATTTATTTATTTATTTATTTATTTATTTATTTATTTATTTATTTTCTTTTTGGGTCCCACCCGGCGATGCTCAGGGCTGACCCCTGGCTCTGCACTCAGGAATCACTCCTGGCGGTGCTCGGGGGACCCTATGGGATGCCGGGAATCGAACCCGGGTCAGCCGCGTGCCAGGCCAATGCCCTCCCCACTGTGCTGTTGCTCTGGCCATATGGGGCTAAGTTTAGACACTAGCCTTTGGCCGTGACCCCCTGCACCTCGTGGTGGGTTCGTAACTGCAGAGGTGGGCGGGGCCTTAGCGCTGGCCCTGGTTTATAAGGTGGCCACAAAATGGGGTCGTGGAGGGGGGAAAAAGAGGAAGAATGTGTGACCGTGAGGACCCGGGATGGGCCAAGAGCCCGTGAATCTGAGTCTCCCTCCCAAAGCATCCGGGCGAGGGTGTGTTATTATCATTTATTTCCATTATTCTTTAATGTCTAGAGCCATAGCACAGCGGGTAAGGCGTTAGCCTTGCACGCGGCCGACCCAGGTTCGATTCCTCCACCCCTCTCGGAGAGCCCGGCAAGCTACCGAGAGGATCCCGCCCGCACGGCAGAGCCTGGCAAGCTCCCCGTGGCGTCTTCGAGATGCCAAACACAGTCACAACAAGTCTCACCGTGGAGACGTGACTGGTGCCCGCTCGAGCAAATCGATGAGCAACGGGACAACAGTGTGACAGTGTCAAAAACTAAGGCTCGCCAAGGGGCGTGTGCACTCACGGGCTCTCCGGGCGGGCGGCTCTGTCTCACCGCCCGCGTTTGGTGCTCTGGGACCACTGTGTGTGGCTGTCGGTCAAGGGCAGGCGAGGGAAGGAAGAAGGCCAAACTGGTTGCTTGATTAGTTTATTTCATTCTCTCTCTCAGCTTCTCTCCCAGCTCTGGATCTCTCTCTGGATCTCTGGATCTGGCCCCCCCTCCCCAACCCACCCTTCCAGCCTAGTTAAATCCCCCCAGCATGAGGGGTTTGGGGCGTACACATAGGTGTGGTCACCATCAATAGGGTTGAGGTTCCTTTCCCTCAAGGGATGCTTCTCCTCGGACTGATTCTCTTTCAGCAGGACACCCACCCAAGGGCAGAGTCCCAAGAGTGTGTTTCTCCTCTCCTCAGCCAGCAGACATAGAAGCGTTCATACTATTAATCATTTTGTATGGACACAATAAGCGATATGCCTTAAAGCTTATAGAATTGCTCAGACTACAGTGCTCGGGCCAGATCAGTCTTTCATCTCCCTAGCAGGGCCCTTCTTTCACGTGGGAAGCCCTCGGGGGGCCGCCGCGGCTGGTGGGATGACCCGGGTTCCGTCCCCGGCGGGGGTCGCGTCTCCTCCTTGAGAGCTGAGGTACCTGCCGTGCCATTGTAGGCACCCAGCCGGAGCTTGTACAGGCTCCTCCCGTCTTCCACCAGGAAACGGTCGTAGACGGCGAACACGGACTCCTGGCTGTCCCGCATGTCCACCCGCAGCTCGTAGCGGCCCTGGGACGTGATCTTGTGGATGTTGTCCAGCCCTGGGGGGTGGGGAGAGGGGGGTGTCCTGCAGGAGGGGCCCCCACCTGCCCCTGGTGCGCCCCTTCCCCTTCAGTTCTTCCAGTGTCCCCGCCTGGACTTTTTTATTGAAGCGTTGTTTGTTTTTTTTTGCCTTTTGGGTCCCACCTGGCGATGCTCAGGGCTGACTCCTGGCTCTGCACTCAGGAATCACTCCTGGCGGTGCTCGGGGGACCCTATGGGATGTTGGGAATCGAACCGGGTTGGCCGTGTGCAAGGCAAACGCCCTCCCCGCTGTGCTATCGCTCCAGCCCCCTAGACTTTTTTTTGTTTCTTTTTGGGTCCCACCCAGCGATGCTCAGGGCTGACTCCTGGCTCTGCTCTCAGGAATCACTCCTGGCGGTGCTCAGGGGACCCTATGGGATGCTGGGAATCGAACCCGGGTCGGCTGTGTGCCAGGTAAATGCCTCACCCGTTATATATATATATATTTTCCTTTTTGGGTCACACCTGGCGATGCTCAGGTCCGACTCCTGGCTCTGCACTCAGGAATCACTCCTGGCGGTGCTTAGGGGATGATATGGGATGCTGGGAATCGAACCCGTGTCATCTGTATGCCAGGCAAACGCCCTCCCAGCTGTGCTATCGCTCCAGCCCCCGCCAGCTGGACTTTTGTTTCCGCTGGCGGGTCATGTCTGGGGGTGCTCAGGAGGGCTGATTCCCGGCCCTGTGCTCACGGGTGGCTCCCCGGGCAGTGCTCAGTGGTGGGAAGGGACCCCAGCACCCAGCACGGATGCGCCCCGCGCCCTTTGCACTGGCTCCGGCCCAAAGCCGTCAGCCCAGAGAGCGTGAACGAGGATGGGAGAGACAGGAGCGGCAGGGAAAGGGCGCCAACGGGGGTCAGGGCGGTCGGACTCGCCCCGACACCCCGGGCTGGGCGGTGGGCGGGGAGGGGGCCCAGCGGGGGGGTGCAGGGGGTGCGGGGGGCGCTACCCAGCCAGAACTCGTCCTCCAGGTTCCCGAAGCCCTCCCGGTACTCGGCCCACTTGCGGAAGAAATCCGTCTGGCCGTTCTGCCGCCGCTGGAGCACCTGTGGGCAGACGGGAGCACGGCTGGGGCCAGGGGCCGGCGCTCGGGAGCACCCATGAGTGCTCCCCCTGAGTGCTCCCCCCTGAGTGCTCCCCCTGCCAAGGATCAGGAGGCGGATCCGGGCCCTGAAGGGAGGGAGGTGGCTCAGGGCGCTGGGGAGACGCAGGAGCAGCCCCCCGCCCCGCCCCCCGGGGTCTCGTGAGCCCCCATCGCTCTCCCTTCCTGGGGCTCAGGGCCGACTTCGTCCACCTGACACACGCGCCAGGGCAGCTGGGCACAGGAAAGAAATAGGGACGGGTGTGTGTGTGTGTCTGTCTGTCCTGAGAGCCTTGGGGAGGGTGTCTGTCTGTCCTGAGAGTGTGTGTGTCCATCCTGAGAGCCTGGGGGAGGGAGAGTGTGTGTGTGTGTGTGTGTGTGTGTGTGTGTGTGTGTGTGTGTGTGTGTGTGTGTGTGTGTGTGTGTGTGTGTGTGTGTGTGTGTGTGTGTGTGTGTGTGTGTGTGTGCGTGCGCATCCTGAGAGTCTGGGGGATGGTGTGTGTTTGTCCTGAGAGACTGTGTATGTCTGTGTATGTGTCCTTCTGTCCGTCCTGAGCCTGAGGGATGGTGTCTGTCTGTCCTGAGTGTGTGTGTGTGTCCATCCTGAGAGCCTGGGGGATGGTGTCTGTCCTGAGAGTGTGTGTGTGTGTCCATGCCAAGAGCCTGGGGGAGGGGGTGTGTGTGTGTCTGTCCTGAGAGCCTGGGGGAGGGGGGGTGTGTGTGTCTGTCCTGAGAGCTTGGGGGAGTGTGTGTGTGTGTGTGTGTGTGTCTGTGCCGAGACCCTGCAGGAGGGTGTGTGTGTGTCCCCTGAAAGCTCGTGCAGGGCCCAGCCCCCCATAACCCCACTCGACCCTGTCCCCAGAGTGAGCTGTGCTGTGGGGGGCCCAGCCCCAGCATGGAGGGCCTTGCTGCCGGTGCTGGGCCATCCAGGGGGCCTCGAGGGGCGGCAGCTGGCGGCCAGGGTGGGGGTCTTCCTGCCCGCCCCAGACACGCCTCAGGACAGCGTGGCCGGGCCAGGCGGCCGCCCCCACAGAGTGACCCTGACCAGCGCTGAGTTCCCCCGACCCCACCCCCGGCCTCTCTGACCCCCCGCACTGCCCGCTCCTCTGCCCGCCGGGCCGTCTTTCTGACTGCGGGACCCCCAGACTGCGCTGGTGGGGCGGGGACACTCACGGTCCAGCCGCCGCCGTCGGTGGCCATGTCGCAGTACACCTGCAGCCTCTGGCCGGGCTCGCCGTGCAGGAAGATGGTGTAGACCCCACTCAGGGTGTCCCCGTTGCCCAGGTGCTGGGCACAGTCCTGCGGGTGCGGGAACACCCGGCCTCCTGCAGGGGAGAGGAAAAACCCCAGACGGGACCCCCGTGCATCAGTGACCGTCACGCGGGACTCTCAGATGCCACCTCCCCTCCCCTCTCCTCCCTCCTCTCTTCTCCCCTCCCCTCCCCTCCTCTCCTCTCCCCTCTCCTCCCTCCCCTGCCCTCCCCTCCTCTCCTCTCCCTTCCTCTCCCCTCTCCTCCCTCCCCTCTTCTCCCCCCTCCCCTCTTTTCCCCTCCCTTCCCCTCCTCTCCTTCCCCTCCCCTCCTTTGCCCTCCCCTCCCTTCCCCTCCTCGGACCTTCAAGTCTCTGCTCCCCTCAGCCTCATGCTCTTTAGGGTCTGAGACATTCCTACATGCAGGGCTGGAGCCATAGCCCAGCGGGGAGGGCGTGGGCCACCCTGGCACGTGGCCGACCCAGGTTTGATCCCCGGCATCCCATGGGGTCCCCCGAGCCCCGCCAGGAGTGATTCCCTGAGTGCAGAGATGGGAGTCAGCCCTGAGCATCGCCGGGTGGGACCCAAAAAGCAAAAAGAAAGAAAAAATTTCCTGAGTTCAGAGTCCGACTCGTCGACTTGGGTGCCAGACAAATGGTCCCCAGCTGTCAGCTTTCTCCTCTCTAAAATGGGGATACTACAGGGGCCGGAGCGATAGCACAGCGGGGAGGGCGTTTGCCTTGCACTCGGCCGACCCGGGTTCGATCCCCGGCATCCCATAGGGTCCCCCGAGCACCACCAGGAGTGATTCCTGAGTGCAGAGCCAGGAGTAACCACTGAGCATCGCTGGGTGTGACCCAAAAAGCAAAAAAAAAAAAAAAATGGGGATACTACAATAGCATGTCCGTGCAACCGAAGGTGGCCCGGGTGGGGTGTCCCCAGAGGAACGAGCCATTAAGGACCTCTAATAACATCCACCTTTTATGTATTTTTTGGGGGGGTCACCCACAGCAAGGTTCTGGGCTGAGCCCTGGCTTTGCACTTGGGAACGATGTGGGATACCAAGGATCGAACCCGGGCTGGCTATTTACAAGGCAAATGCCCTCCCTGCTGGACTATCACTCTGGCCCCGGCGTCCACCTTTAAGAAGGGTGAGAAGCTGCGAGACCAAACCCTCCTGCGCCACAGCCGGCGTCCAGGGGTGCCCGGGCCAGCCCCCCTCTAGCAAAAAGACAGATTTTTTTTTTTTTTTTTGCTTTTTGGGTCCCACCCGGCGATGCTCAGGGCTGACTCCCGGCTCTGCACTCAGGAATCACTCCTGGCGGTGCTGGGGCGGGGGGGGGGGGGGGACCCTAGGGGATGCTGGGAATCGAACCCGGGTCAGTGGGCGTGTCTCGGGGCAGTAAATCCTGCCTCATCTCTGCCAGCCCAGGGGATGCTCTGAATGACCCGCATCCCCACAGCGCCCCCTAGTGGCGGGGATGCGCACTGCAGGCCAACGAGGCCCGCTGGTCCCGCCCAGTTCGGAGTCGGTGACATCTTTTGAGTTCTCTGTCACCAGTACTGGGGGTGGGGGGTTTTCGGAGCCCCTCCTCCGCCACCCCAAGGATAAAGGAGGTTCGTCTTGCTGCTGCGGAGGCCTCTTGTTAAAGGGAATTTGTTAATTGGGGAGTCCCACCCGGCGATGCTCAGGGCTCTGCACTCAGGAATCACTCCTGGCGGGGCTCAGGGGACCCCATGGGATGCTGGGGATCGAACCTGGGTCGGCCCACGCCCTCCCCGCTAGGCTATGGCTCCAGCCCTGCATGTAGGAATGTCTCAGACCTCTAAAGAGCGTGAGGCTGCGGGGAGCAGAGGCTTGAAGGTCCGGGGAGGGGAGGGGAAGGGAGGGGAGGGGAGAGGAGGGGAGGGGAAAGGTGAGGAGGGGAGGGGAGGGAGGGCTCAGGGAGCGACAGCACAGCGGGGAGGGCGCTGGCCTTGCTCACGGCCAACCCGGGTTTGATTCCCGGCACCCCAGAGGGTCCCCTGAGCCCCGCCAGTCCGAGGTGGGCGGACGAGAGATTCTCACCACCCAGGTCCCACTTTCTTGCAAAGGAGCCTCAGACAGTGCTCCCGTCCCCAAAGGCCGGCTCTCGCATGCGTGCCCTCTCCGCCGGCGTTAAAATAATACTAAGCAAGACAACGGAACTGCATCTGTCCCAAGGTGCTGTTTGTTAGCAAGTGCCCGGTGCTCTGTGGGGAATATCTGGTTCCTCATTTCTATTCGTCTGAAACAGAAGCCGACCTTGGGTGGGACTCCAGGCGACAGTGGATTATAAATAATGGATCTCCGTTTGTGTTTTTTTTTCCCTCTCCCGACTACTTGAGTTTAAGGCGCCCCCAGAGTCCTAGACAAATATCAGCGACGTGGGAACAGGAAGCACGAGGCCTGAGGCGAAGGCAGACTGGATTGTCGGGCAATCTCATCTCTCTCTCCTCCCTCTCTCTGATCACTCCCTCTCTCTCCATCTCTAATTCCATCTACTCTCTCCTTCTCTTCTCTCTCCCTCTCTTTTACCCTCTCTCCCCCATTCTCTCTCCCTCTCATCCTCTCTCCCTTCCTCTCTCCTCTCCCACTCCCTCCCTCCCTCTCCCCGTCTCTCTCTCCCTCTCTTGTATTTCTTCTCTCCCTGATCTATCCCTCTCTCTCCATCTCTCTAACTCCATCTACCCTCTCCTCTTCTCTCTCCCTCTCTCTTCCTCTCTCCCCTCTCTTCCTCTCTCTGCTCCCTCCTTTGTCACCTTTCTCTCTCTCCTCCTCTCTCCCTCTTTCACTCTCGTATTTCTTCTCTCTGTGATCTATCCCTCTACATCTACTCTCTCCTTCTCTCTCCCCCTCTCTTCCCTCTTCCTCCCTCTCTCACTCCCCCTCTCCCCTGTCCCTCCCTCCCTCCCTCCCTCTCCCTCTCTCTTTTCCTCTCTCCATCTAATTCCATCTACTCTCTTCTTCTCTCTCCCTCTCTTTTACCCTCTCTCCCCCATTCTCTCTCCCTCTCCCTGTGTCTCTCTCATCTCTCTTGTATTTCTTCTCTCCCTGATCTATCCCTCTCTCTCCATCTCTCTAACTCCATCTACTCTCTCTTCTCTCTACCTCTCTCTGATCTCTCCCTCTCTCTTCATCTCTAATTCCATCCACTCTCCTTCTCTTCTCTCTCCCTCTCTTTTACCCTCTCTCTCTCGTCTCTCTTGTATTTCTTCTCTCCCTGATCTATCCCTCTCTCTCCATCCTCTAACTCCATCTACCCTCTTCTCTTCTCTCTACCTCTCTCTGATCTCTTCCTCTCTCTTTCTCTCTCCACCTAATTCCATCCCCTCTCCTTTTCTTCTTTCTCCCTGTCTCACCCCATTCTCTCTCCCCTCTCTTCCTCTATCTCCTCTCCCTCCTTTTTCATCTTTCTCCTCTATCACTCCCTCATCCCTGCCTCTCCCCGTCTCTCTTTCCTCCTCTCTCCCTCTTTCTCTCTGGTATTTCTACTCTCCTCTTCTCTCTCCCTCTCTGATCTCTCCCTCTCTTTCCCTCTCTCTCCATCTCTTTCACCCTCTCTTCCTCATTCTCTCTCCCCTCTCCTCTCTCCTCTGTCACTCCCTCCTCCCTCTCTCTGTCTCCCCCTTTCTCCCTCCCTCCCTCTGCCCGTTCTCTCTCCCTCTCTCTCTTGTCTCTCATCTCTCTTGTATTTCTTCTCTCTATCTCTCCCTATCTCTCTAACTCCATCTACAATTCCATCTACTCTCTCCTTCTCTTCTCTCTCCCTCTCTCTTTTACCCTGTCTCTCTTCCCCATTCTCTCTCCCTCTCTCTTCCTCTCTCCCTCCCTCTCCATCTTTCTCACTCCCTCCCTCTGTCTCCTCTCCCTCCTTTCTCTCTCCCTCCCTCTCATCTCTCTTGTATTTCTTCTCTCTCTGATCTCTCCCTCTCTCTCCATCTTTCTAACTCTATCTATTCTCTTCTCTCTCCGATCTCTCCCTCTCTTTCCCTCTCTCTCCTTCTCTTCTCTCTCCCTCCCCCTGTCTCTCTCTCTCACCTTTCTCTCTCCCTCCCTCTGCCCTTTCTCTCTGATCTCACTCCATCTACTCTCTCCTCTTCTCTCTCCCTCTCTGATATATCCCTCTCTCTCCCTCTATTTTACCCTCTCTTTCCCATTCTCTCTCCCTCCCTCTCCGCTCCTCCCTCTTCATCTTTCTCTCTCCTCTCTCCCTCCCTCCCTCTCCCTCCTTTCTCTTTCCCTAAGCTCCCTCTTTCCCTCTCTCTCCCTTTCTCTCCCCCCCTTCTCTCTTGTACTTCTTTCTTGAAAACAGGACACCCGAATCCAACATCCGTCCTTTCAGACGTGGCTGGCGGGTGGCTGTGGGCTGGGGGGGTCAGGGCGGGTGGTCGACACTGGTGGCAGATTTGGTGCCGGAACATTCTATCCAAAACCCACCTACCGACGGTCACTTTCTCCCCCACGGCTCTTCTATTGATTCCAGAACATTCTGCACGTCCTCCCTTCCCAGACACGCGCTGGCGTGGGGTGGGGGGGATGAGTCTCGTCCACCTGGGACGGGCCCACGGCTATGCCTGGTGCTCTGCAGCCCGGCTTTAGGTTCTTTACGGATGGGGGGGGGGTTCCGGGGTGCGCGGGGGAGGGTGTGGCCTGAGCATCCGGGCAGGGACCATCCTAGCGACCCCCAGGAGACCACGCGTGGGGGCAACTGCCTCCGAGGGAGCTGGAGGCGTCTGTCTACCGCGTGTGTGTGTGTGTGTGTGGTGCAGTGAGGGGTCCCACCCGGCGATGCTCAGGGCGGACTCCCAGCTCTGTGCTCAGGAATCCCACCTGGCGGTGCTCCCGGAACCAGCTGGGACGCCGGGGATCGAACCCGGGTCGGCCGCGTGCCAGGCCAACGCCAGAGCCAGGAGGCAGCCCTGAGCACCGCCGGGTGTGGCCCCCGAAAAACCAAAGTAGGAAAAGGCACCCGAGGCCCTGCTCCCCATCTTCCCATTCCCGATGCAGCATCCCATCCTGTCGCCCACCACCGGCCCTTCGGGGTCGCCCGCGGCAGGCCAGCAAGTGAGGCGACAGCCGGCCCTCGGGCTGCCCAGGCTGGGCAGGAGGTCCTGGACTGTGGGGCAGAATCAACTTCTGGCTGGGGCCTCAGTGGTACCGTCTGTGAAATGGGTCGATGGCGAATTTCTCATCAGGGAGGGAACTGGGGGTGTCCAAGCGCTTTCTGGTCTGGCGGGGAGGGGAGGGGAGGGGATGGAGCGCCCCGGGCTGGGGACAGCCAGGCCCCTACTCACCCGTGCTGAAGGCCGTCGAGGTGACTCGGCTGCGCTCGCTGAGCTGGGCGGCCTGGAGCAGCACTGTGTAGTCCGTCCTCTCCTGCAGCCCCTCCAGCCGCACCCACGTGTCCTCCGCGTCCACCATCAGCTCCTGTGGGACCCAGTGTCGGGGTGAAGACACAGCCAGGGGCCGGGCCACAGGGCAGCGGGGAGGACCATCCTGGCACGCGGCCGACCCGGGTTCGATCCCCGGCATCCCATAGGGTCCCCCGAGCACCGTCAGGAGTGATTCCTGAGTGCAGAGCCAGGAGGAACCCCTGAGCATCGCCGGGTGGGATGCGAAAAACAAACAGGAAGGAAGGAGGGAAGGAAAGAAGGAAGGAAGGGAGGGAGGAAGGGAAAGAAAGAAAGAAGAGGAGGAAGGAAAGGAGGGAGGAAGGAAGGAGGAAGGGAAGAAGGAAGGAGGGAGAAAGGATGGAAGGAAAGAAAAGGAAGAGAGAAAGAAAGAAAGAGAAAGAAAGAAAGGAAAAGAAGGTAGGGAGGGAAAGAAAGAAAGAAGAAAGGAGGGAGAAAGGATGGAAGGAAAGAAAAGAGAAAGAAATAAAGAAGAGGAGGTAGGGAGGGAGGAAGGAAGGAGGGAGAAAGGATGGAAGGAAAGAAAGGAAGAGAGGAAGAGAGAGAAAGAAAGAGGCTGGAGCGATAGCACAGCGGGGAGGGCGTTTGCCTTGCACGCAGCCAACCTGGGTTTGATCCCCAGCATCCCATAGGGTCCCCTGAGCACCGCCAGGAGTAATTCCTGAGTGCACAGCCAGTAGTCAGCCCTGAGCATCGCTGGGTGGGACCCAAACAGGAACCAGAACCAGAATGAGGAGAAAGGCAGGTCACAGGCCACCCTGTTGTTAGTTCCGGGTCCGGAGCGAGGGGACAGCCGCACAAGGGCGCTGGCCTTGCACGGGGCGACCTGGGCTGGGTCCCTGGTCCCCTGCGCCCCGCCAGGAGCGAATCCCGAGTGCAGAGCCGGGAGCCCGCCCTGAGCATCGCCGGGTGTGGCCCCCCCCCCCCCCCAGGAGAAAGACAACGAGGGGTTACGTCCTGGGTACGATGCCTTTGGGTGAGCAGAGACGCGCAGGCAGCTGACAGCAAGTGTCGAGTGTCGCTGTCTCTCCCAAGGACTCCTGAGAAATGGTAAGTGTGGGACCCTCGGTCCAGGAGGCGGCGAGCCCCTGCCCTGCCCGTGCTTCTCTTGTCATTTCGGCTTTTTGGGTCCCACCCGGAGATGCTCAGGGCTGACTCCTGGCTCTGCACTCAGGACTCACTCCTGGCGGTGCTGGGGGGACCCTATGGGATGCCGGGGATCGAACCCGGGTCGGCCAACACCCTCCCCCGCTGTGCTATTACTCCCCAAAGTGCCCCTGCTTTGTCCCCGCTCATCCCAGAGGGCAGGCCCCAGGTGTGCGGGGAGGGCAGTGCCCGCCTCCCCCCTTCTCTCGCCCACCCACGCTGTCACCTTGCGGCTGCCGTCCGAGGCTTTGTAGGTCAGGACGTAGTTCTCGATGGCCGCCCTGGGGGGCAGCCAGGACACCAGGACGCTCTGGCGGGTGATCTCACTGGCCGTCAGGTTGGTGGGCGGGTCCAGGACTGTGAGGAGGGAGGGGTGAGGAGAAGGGAGCAGCCCCGCCACCCCAGCTTGGGCACTGCCCTCCGTGGCTCTGAATGCCCCGGCCCCAACACCCCGTCCTGCCTCGGACACCCGGACTCGGGGGGCCGAAGCGTTCCTGGGGCAGAGAGGACTAAGAACCCAGCCTCGTCTGGGATGTTCCCCCCCGCCCCCCGGCTGTTCCTGCGGACTCACGCGTGGAGAAGTTGGTGCTGATGGTGTCGCTGGTGAGGGGCCCGCTGGTGGCGTACAGGGAGGCCGTGTAGTGGGTCCGGGGCAACAGGTCCACCAGCTGCAGCTCCTCCCGGCTCCCATCTACCAGGATGGTCTCCCCGGCCGCTGCGGGGACAGTGCGGGCGGCTGACGGGGCCCTCGGTGGCACCTTTGGCACGGTTTGGTTTGGTTTGGGGGCCACACCCGGCGATGCTCAGGGCTGACGCTCGGCTCTGTGCTCGGGGCTGACTCCTGGCTCTGTGCTCAGGGCTGACTCCGTGCTCAGGGCTGATTCTCAGCTCTGTGCTCAGGGTTCACACCTGGCTCTGTGCTCAGGGCTCAATCATGGCTCTGTGCTCAGGGATGACTCCCGGCTCTGTGCTCGGGGCTGACTCCCGGCTCTGTGCTCGGGGCTCACCCCTGGCTCTGTGCTCAGGGTTCACTCCTGGCTCTGTGCTTAGGGCTGATTCTCGGCTCTGTGCTCAGGGTTCACTCCTGGCTCTGTGCTCAGGGCTGACTTAAGCTCTGTGCTCAGAGATCACAGGTGGCCAGGCCCGGGAGCCACCGCAGGACTTGGGAGGGAAACCGAGGCAGCTGCCCTGCGCCCGCGCACCCTGGACAGACACCTCCTCGGGGTGGCTCGGAGGGGACCCGGCACCCACCTGCGAAGTGGGTGAGGACGATGACGTAGTTCTCCACCTCTCCGACGGGCGCGCGCCAGCGCAGCAGGGCCTCCGTGGGGCTGACGTTGGTGGCCGTCAGCTCCGCAGGGCTGTCCAGGGCTGTGCGGGGCGACGGGAGCGTCAGAGGGCGGAGGCTGCGGCCCAGTCCCTGCCCCCTCACGGACCGAAGTCTGCGGACGCGCCTCCGTGTTCACAGGGACCCGGCCCAGTGCCCGGACACAGAGGGGATTCTTGCTGCCCCCGGAACTGCACCGGGCGGAGTTACAGCACGGGGGGCCGCACAGTGAGAGTGGCCCGGGCTGTGTTAAGGGAGGGGTCCCGGCCACACCTGGAGATGCTCAGGGCTCACTCCTGTCTCTGTGCTCGGGGATCACTCCTATCTCAGTGCTCAGGGCATCACTCCTATCTCAGTGCTCAGGGCTGACTCCCAGCTCTGTGCTCAGGGCTCACTCTTATCTCAGTGTTCAGGGCTCAATCCTGGCAGTGCTCAGGGCTCACTCCCGGCTCTGTGCTCAGGGCTGACTCCTGGCTCAGTGCTCAGGGCTCACTCCCGGCTTTGGATCGTGGGTCACTTTGGGCAGGTCTGGGTGGAGCGTATGGGATGCTGGGGGCCAAATCCGGGTTGACCGTGTGCCGGGGAGAGCACCCTCCCGCGGTGCTCGCCCTGGCCTGTCCCCGTTGAGCCAGTGACCGGGTGACCGTCCAAACTCCCACAGGAGGGACGGGGGAGACGGAGAGAAACGGCCCGACAGTGAGCTGGAGGCGCCTGCCCGCCCGCCTCTCCCGGGGAGCCCGGGCCCCGCCCCCGCCCCGGCAGCCCCGCCCACACCTGTGTGCGTGAGTGTGCACACACGCTCGCTCTCCTCGCGGCCACGCACGCTGTTGAGGCTGATCTCATACTCGGTGGCGGGGTGCAGCCGGGTGATGGTGAACTCGCGCACCGTGTTGGGTACCACGGAGCTGTCCAGACGCCCCACTGCGGACAAGCACAGGCAGCGTGAGGCCGGCCCGGCCCGGCACCCAGCCAGGGGAGAGGCAGCCCCGTCCCCCACGGCCCTCAGAGCAGCTGCTGCTCCCCCGCTGCCTGTGCTCCTGGCTCAGTGCTCAGGGATGATTCCTGGCTGTGTGCTCAGGGCTGACTCTTGGCTCAGTGCTTAGGGCTGACTCCCGGATCAGTGCTCAGGAATCACTCCTGGCTCTGTGCTCACGGCTGACTCCCAGATCAGTGCTCAGGGGTTACTCCTGGCTCTGCACTCAGGAATCACTCCTGGCGGTGCTCGGGGGACACTGGGATGCCAAGGATCAAACCCAGGTTGGCCGTGTGCCAGGCCAGTGCCCTCCCCACTGTGCTATCGCTCCAGCCCCAGCACCCCCTTCTTCCACTGGGCCTCACACGCTGGAGGTCAGCGTCTGCACCCGCACACGCCCCTCTGCCCAGACCCCCCATGCCGGCTGACCTTGAGTGGGCCGGTAGGAGACGCGGTAATAGTCAAAGGGGGCGAGCGGGGGGCTCCAGGACACCACGACCGAGTCCTTGGTCACGTTGGCGATGGTGATGTCCTTGGGGGGGTCGATGCCTACGAGGGGGGAGGGGACAAAGCCGAGAGTGGGGGAGGGTCTCAGGGGCCAGGCAGGCGGGGTGGGGGGGGGGGCTCGGCGTCCCAGGGGCTCGCGGCAGGCTGCTGACCTCAGGGAGGGCCACAGCCTGGGTCACCACCTCGCCTGACACCAGGAGGTCACTGTGTGACATCGAGAAATCGTGTGACATCAGGAAGTCACCATGTCAACACCAGGAAGCCATCATGTGACACTAGGAAGTCATTGTGTCGACACCAGGAAGTCATTGTGTGACACCAAGAAGCTATTGTGTCAACACCAGGAAGTCAAGCTGGCCAGGTTCAGTGTGGGTGGGGACAGGCTTTGGGGACACTTTCCGTGGAGTCTGTCTCTGTGCTTGTTTTGATCTAGGGATTACTCCTGGATCAGTGCTCAGGGATTACTCCTGGATCAGTGCTCAGGGACTGCCCATGGTGCTGTCCGGGAGACCTCCTGAGGTGGGGGGGGCTTGCAGCCAGCTCTCCGCCCGCCAGGCCCAAGGCCATCTCTCTCCAGCCCTCTTGAAACCTGTGGGTCCTGCAGGGGTTCTGGCATGCTGTGACCAGACCAGAAGCCTGAGCCACATCCCCCTTCCTCCGGACGGGATGGGACAGCCCCGTTGAAGCCAGCCAGGGGCCTGGACCCCCGCCTGGTGCCTCGGGTGGGGGGGTCTCGGGGTTCACGCACAGCCCCCCGAGGGAACATAGACACACACACACACCTGCCCGCAGACATGCGTGTGGCTGGGTCGCCCGGGACAGGGGCGAGGAGGGACCCCTTCATCCCGTGTGGCTGGGTCTCCCCGGGCAGGGGTGAGGAGGGACCCCTCCATCCCACGCGTGCCCGCCCGCCCCACCCCTACTCACCGGTGGTGACGGAGCCCACGATGGGCTCGGAGCGTGCGGCGCCGTGCACGGCCACCAGGCTGACGGTGTACTCGGTGGCGGGCTGCAGCCCTGAGAGCAGCGCGTGCCGGCGGGCCGCGCCCAGCGCCAGCTCCCGTGCCTCGTCCTCGCGGTCCCGGGGCCCGTAGCGCAGCAGCAGGCGGTCGGGGGGCGGTGAGGGGTCGCTCCAGGTGATGTTCACGCCCGAGGAGGTCACATGCGAGAAGTGCAGGTGCGAGATGGGGCGGAAGCCTGCGGGGGGGGGGGGGGAACAGCACCAAGGAAGGTTCTAGAACGTGCAGGGAGGGCGGGGCGGGGCGCTGGCAACTTAGGAAGCTGCCCCCCACCCCAATTCTCGGCCAACGACGCCCCTCCTGGCACGGCCTGCCTGGGTCCCAGAAGCTGCGCCCGGAGAGGCATCAGCCCTGAGCCTCGGGAGACACCCAATGCCTGGGGGCCACTGAACAGAGCAACAGCGGGGTCCGGCTGAGGGAGATGGGCTGTGAGGTGGCCCCGGCTACCCCCACTGGGCCCCCAGACCCATGCACAGCTGGGGTGACTCCACCCTCTCCCCCAATCTCTCTCCCTTTCTCTCTCCTCTTCCTCTCCCTCCATCTCCCTCCCTGCCCTTCTTTCTCTCTCCCTCTCTCCTTCTCTCTCCCCTTCTCTTTTCTCGCTCTCCCTCCCCATCCCTCCCACTTTCCCCTTCCCTTTCTCTCTCCTTCTCCCTCTCTCCCCCCATTCTCTTCTTCTCTCTTCTATCCCTCCTTCTTTCTCACTTTCCATCTCTCTCCCTCTCCCCTTCTTTCTCTTGTTCCCCTCTCCTCTCTCTCTCCATCCCTCCCTCTCTCCGCTTCTCTTCCTCTCTTTCTCTTCTCGTTCTCTCCTCTCTCTCTCACCTTTTCGTCTCCATCCCTCCCTCTCTCCCCTTCTCTTCCTCCACTACTCTTCCTCTCTGCTCTCTCTCCATCAGTCCCTATCTCCACTTCTCTCTCTCCCCCTCTCTCTTCTCTTTCTCTCTTCTCTCTCTCCCTCAGCATACCTCTCTCTCTCCCCTTCTCCCTCTCCTTTTCTTCAACTCACTCCCCTTCTCTTTCTCTCTCCATCCTCCCTCTCTCCCCTCCCTCTCCATCCCCATGTCTTTCTCTCTTCTCGCTCTCCTCTCCCTATCCATCCCTCCCTCTCTGCCCTTCTCTTTCTCTCTCTCTCCTCTCCATCTCTTCCTCTCTCTCTCTCCTCTCCTCTCCTTCTCCATCCTTCTTTCTCTCTTCTCTCTCTCCTCTCCATCCCTCTCTCTTCTCTTTCTTCTCTCTCTTCTCTCCCTATCCATCCCTGCCTCTCTCCCCTTCTCTTCCTCTCTTTCCCCTTCTCAATCACTCTTCTCTTTCTATCTCCCTCTCTCCCCATCTCTTCCTCTCTCCCCTTCACTTTTTCTCTTCTCTTTCCCTCCCCTCTCTCCCAATGTTTTTCTCTCTTCTCTCTCTCCCTCCCTCTTTCCCCTTCTATTCCTCTCCTCTCCCTCTCCATCCCTCCTTCTCTTTCTATCTCTCCCCTTCTCTCCATCTCTTCCTCTCTCCCCTTCTCTTTCTCTCTGTTCCCTCCCTTCTCCCCTTCTCAATCACTCTTCTCTTTCTATCTCCCTCTCTCCTCTCCATCCCTTCCTCTCTCCCTCCCCCTCCCTATAGCCCCTTCCCTTTCTCTCTCCCTTCTCTCTCTCCCTCTCTCCTCTCCCTCTCCATCTCTCCCTCTATCCCCTTCTCTTTCTCTCTTCTCTCTCTCCCCCTTATCTCTCCTTTCTCACTTCTTTCTCTCCTTTTCCCTTTCTCCTCTCCCTCTCCATCCCTCCCTCTTTCCCCTTCTCTTCCTATCTCTCCCCTTCTCTTTCTCTCCGCTCCCGCTCCCTCTCTCCCCTTCTCTTGCTCTCTTTCCCCTTCTCTTTCTCTCCTCTCTCTTCTCTCTCTCTCCCTCTCTCCCTCCCTCTCTCTCTCTCTCTCTCTCTCTCTCTCTCTCTCTCTCTCTCTCTCTCGCCCCTTCTCTGAGGGCTCTGCCCGGCTGATGCATCACCCTCTGCCTCAAGCCTCCAGGACCCGGGCCGCCCCACTTCCCTCGCCCAGCACCTGTGAAAGCGTCCACGGTGGCCTCGGGGCTCTGCTGCCGGCCGCGCTCGGCGGTGACAGAGATCATGTACTCGGCGCCGGGCTCCAGGTCCGTCAGCGTGTACGAGGTCACGTGCCTGGGCACGGTCACCTCCGAGGAGACCCCCGAGGAGGGCGTGAAGGTGATGCGGTAGTGGTCGATGGGGCCCCTGGCCTTGGCCCACATCAGGGAGATGGACGTCTCCGAGGAAGCCCTCACCGTGAGGTCCCGGGGTCCGTCCAGCTCTGAGAGGGACACGAGGGGGCTCAGAGGGGCCCCCCGCCGGAGGGGGCCTGGTCTCGCAGGAAACGGGGGTCAGGGCCACACCTGGCTCTGCACTCAGGGATCACTCCTGGTGGTGCTTGGGGGACCCTGTGGGATGCTGGGAATTGAACCCGGGTCGGCCGCGTGCAAGGCCATTGCCCTCCCCGCTGGGCTATTGCTCCAGCCCCATCTTTTCTTCTCTTTTTTGCTTTTTGGGTCCCACCCGGCGATGCTCAGAGCTGACTCCCGGCTCTGCACTCAGGAATCACTCCTGGCGGTGCTCGGGGGACCCTAGGGGATGCCGGGGATCGAACCCGGGTTGGCCGCGTGCAAGGCAAATGCCTCACCCTCGATACTATTTTTTTTCTTTTTGCTCTTTTGGGTCACACCCAGCAGTGCTCAGGAGTTACTCCTGTCAGTGCTCGGGGGATCCTATGGGATGCTGGGAATCGAACCCGGGTCCGCCGCGTGCCAGGTAAATGCCTCACCCGTTTTATATATATATATATATATATATATATATATATATATATATATATATATATATATATATATTCTTTTTTGGTCCCACCCAGCAATGCTCAGGGCTGACTCTTGGCTCAGCACTCAGGAGTCACTCCTGGCGGTGCTCAGGGGACCCTATAGGATGCTGGGAATCGAACCCGGGTCGGCCGCATGCCAGGCCAATGCCCTCCCTGCCCCCCCCCCCAGCCTGACCTGCTCAGCCGCCCACTCACCAGTCCTGGCGTTCATGGTGGCCGGTGCGCTCTGCCGAGAGTTCATGAGGGCAGAGATGCCCAGCCCATACTCGGTGCCAGGGATCAGATCTGTGGGAAGAAGCAGGAACCGAGGCTACCGGGGTGTGGGAGAGACAGACAGACGGACACGGGGTGGACAGAGGCTATTAAGGCATCAGAGAGCCCAGACTCGGTCCAGGATCTGGGAGAGGTGCAGCCACATGACGGCAGCCTGGGCATGGAACCCTGAGCCTTAAAAAAAAATTTTTTTGGATGGGAGCGATAGCACAGCAGGGAGGGTGTTTGCCTTGCATGTGGCTGACCCGGGTTGATCCCCGGTATCCCATAGGGTCCCCCAGCACCGCCAGGCGTGATTCCTGAGTGCAGAGCCAGGAGGAACCCCTGAGCATTGCCGGGTGGGACCCCAAAAGCACAAATAAATCCAATTTAAAAAAATTGTTTGTTTGGTTTTTCTGTTTATTTGTGGTGGCTCCAGTCTGCATCCCGACAGGATGCATCTGGCTGGCTTCAGCCTGTTCACTGGGATGAATGCAGTGCCCGGGAGGTCCCGGTGGTCGGGGTGAGTGGGGGAGAGGGATGGTGCAGTTCCTCAGAGCCCACGCTGAACTCCGTCAATACTCCTGCCCCGTGCAGTTACATCCTCCTCGGGAGGAATTCGGTTATCTTGGCGATGGGAACTGCCTGACTCTACCAAGACCTTCGATGGCCAGTAATGGCGTGGGGCACCCACGGCCCAGACGGAGGGTGACAGCGCGAGGGACGGGGGCAGGAGCCACGCATCACCGGGTGGGTCGGGCGCACGCGGCTTCCACCTGGGTTTCTTACTTATAAAGCGTAAATGAAACATTCAAGAATTCACACCGGAACCAGCCTCACCCCGAGGGCCGAGGGCCGGAGAGCAGAATTGAAAGGACTCACCGTCGGGGGCGGGGGCTTCCATCCCCCTGTGCCTTCTCTGTCCTGGAGCCTTGCAGGGGGCCCTCTGCCAAGGGGGACTGTGTGTGTGTGTGTGTGTGTGTGTGTGTGTGTAACAAGCGGGCATCTGAGGCCAGTGCATCTTATATTAGCACACAGAGGGATTTCATAGTGTGTGTCCATATGTGTATGTGTGTGGGTGGTGTGATGTGGGGTCTGTGTGTGCGTGTGTGAGTGGTGGGGCCTGTGTGTGCTGCCGTGTTGCTGGGTCTCAGCCCTGCCATGTTCCGGGTGGTTGGGTGTGTTCCTGACGGCAGCTGGTACTAGACAGCAGGGGTGGGGGGGGGGTCGCCCTCAGGCTGCCAGTGGGGGGGTCCGGAGGGCCCTAGGGGGCTTGGCCCCGGCTCCTTCCCTCCCTCCTTCCCGCCTCTCCCCTGCCCCCAGCTTTCGGAAAACTCTATAAGTTTTTCCCGACTCTGCAGAAAGCGGCGGGTGAGGCTGCAGAGTCGCCCCTGGGGACCCCCAGGCGTCCCGGGCCAGGACCCGGCACCCGGCACCCGACGAGACTCAAGCCGGCCGCCAGGCAGGACGGCAAAGGCCTGCAGGGCTGCGGCTCAGAAACTAGATGGGAGGGGCCCCGCCGGAGAGGCAGGGGAGAGACAACCCCCCCCCCCCAGACTCCTGTCCTGGCTCTCGGCTTCCCCTGCTTCCTCCGTTCCCCACCTGGGCAGCCCGCTCTCGACCTCCCGGAAGCAACTCTCCACCGCGCTTCCGGGTGGGCTGAGACTCGTGAGAGTGCACACGCATGGCCAGCACCTCACCCGTCCCCTGGCCACTCATCCCTTGGGGTATATATGCCCTCAATGCTCGGGGGTGACTCCTGGCTCTGTGCTCAGGATCACTCTTTTTTTTTTTTTTTCCCTCTTTGGGTCCCACCCAGCTGTGCTCAGGGCTGACTCCCGGCTCTGCACTCAGGAATCACTCCTGGCGGTGCTCGGGGGACCCTATGGGATGCCGGGGATCGAACCTGGGTTGGCTGTGTGCCAGGCCAGCGCCCTCCCCGCGGTGCTATCGCCCACCACAGTGAGCCCTGGGCACCCTCTCCTCTTTGGTCTATTTACCCTCCCGCCCGTCCCTTCAGGATCCATCCATCCGTCCCTCCCCCATCACTGGGTGACTCAAGCTCACCCACGGGTCCATCCATACCCGCCCCCACCCATCCACGTGGCCCCGACCAGCCCCGAGAGGCTGACACAAGGCAGCGGGCAGGGGGGTGGGGAGGGGAGAAGCAGGAGGGACCAGGGAAAAAACACCAACAGTGGCCCCCCACCCCCAGTGCAGCCCGGAAGAGGCAGGGGCTGAGAGAGAGCCTGAGGGCGGGAGGAGGGAGGAGGCGCCCCCCCCAGTGGGGCCTGAGGGTGGAAGGAGGGAGGGAGGGAGGGGGGGGCGAGAGCGTGGGCGGCGGGGAAAGTCCCTGAGAGGCTCATACTGGGCTTTGTGTCTGACTAGGACAGGGAAGGGGTGGGGCGATGACAAGGGAAGGGGGAAGAGGGAAGGGGTGTGGGGATGCCCGGGGATGCCATTGCTGGGACCACACGTGGGGCTGGCCCAAGGGGGTCATTCATTCATTCGTTCATTCCCCAGGGCTGGAAGGGAGAGATCTGTCCCGTTTCCCCCCCCCCACCTCCCCTCTTCGCCTCGCCCCTCACCTGTCAGTGTGACGCTGCTGGCGGGCCCCGGGGCCTTGGGGACCAGCAGCTCGTGGTACTGCCCGCCCGCCAGCGTGCTGTACACCAGCCGGTACGCCTGCGCCTCTGCCTCGCTGTTGTCCCAGGCCACGTGCAAGCTGGTGGCCGTGCGGGACGCCACCCGCAGGTTCTTGGGCGCGTCGATCTCTGGGAGGGGGCGGAGGGGGCAGCGTCAGCCGGGCAGAGACCGTCAGGACCCCTCCCGCCCCGCCCTTGGCAGACGCTGAGTCTCAGAGGCCCCCCAAAGGCCACTGCTGTTTGCCGGCTATGGACCCCGCGACAGGGACGGAAGCAGATGACCCCCGACCTCGCAAAGTGGCCCAGAGGGGAAGCCTCGCGCGTGAGAGAGAGGGTCTGGGCGACGTTGGCAGGTGTGTGTATGCGCATGTGCAGATGGGTGTGCATGTGGGTGCAGGTGTGAGTGTGTGGGTGCAGGGGTGTGTGTATGCAGATGTGTGTGCGTGTGTGGGTGCAGGTGTGCATGTGTGGGTGTGCGTATGCATGTGTGTGTGCAGGGGTGTGTGTATGCGTGTGTGTGCATGTGTGGGTGCAGGTGTGTGTGTGTGGGGGTGCAGGTGTATGTGTGTGTGTGTGTGTGTGTGCGCGCGCGCGCGTGTGTGTGGTGGCGGGCTAGAGCTGCAGCACCGGGCACTGAGGGGCACCAGCACGGTGTCTGGACGTCCGCTGCCCAGGGCACTGCCCCCCCCGCCTGTCCCTGCTGCTGGCCTCCCTGGGGGGGTCCCTGTGGGGGAGCCCCCAGCCCGCCCACACACGCCTGTCCCCCCCTCCCCTCTCTGACCAGCCCTGGGGGGGCTTTAACGGCTCCTGATAGGATCAACTCTGCAGGCGCCCTCCAGAGCTGACCCCACGGGGCCGGGGGACCCCTGGGCATTTGCCTTTTCCCTTGGGGGCCGGGGGGTCCCATGCCATGGTGGGGGGCCCAGGTGTCTCTCCTGGAAATCCCCAGCGGTCCACGCAAGGGCGCAGCACAGCCTCTGGGCACCTGGCAGGGCCCCAACGGGGCCGAGTCCGGGGTGTTGGGGGCGGGGAGGAACACGCATTCTGGGAACAGAACGGCTTGAACTTCCTTAACTCCTGGCGCATTTCTCTGGCCCTGGAATTGCCTCAGAAACACAACTGAGGGCATTGGAGCGTCTGAGGGAGGTAGGGGCTCTGGCCAGAGTGGTCTTTGCAGGGGGGAGGGGGGTCCAAGGGCCTTGAGGTTGAGTTGGCAGATGGGCTGGGGGAGGTCTCCAGTGGAGAGAAGGGGCCACACACACTCACACACATACTCACACACACACACTCACACACACACACACACTCACTCACACACACACACACACACACACACACACACACACCCCAGGCAGCCGAGCCGAGCGGGGGGTCCCAGGCCTGGCTGCGGCCCCCAGGAGCTCCCCCAAGGCCCTGTTCATCAGCGGGAACGAATCTCCTCTCTAACGGCGAGTGATACGTCAAGGGCCCCGGGACACTCTGGCCGCTGCTGCACAGCTGGCAGGACACCCCCCATTCGCTCTTCCCATCAGGGAGTGGCGGGACAGGGCAGGAATGGTTGTTTGCCCTGGCAAACAACAAGGCAACAGCTCCCGGGCACCCGGATTCAGAGAATTCCTCACTGAGAATTCTCTCAGGCTACGCTGCCCTCCAGGTGCCGGGACAGCCCTGGGATGCTCATTTCTCCGGGGCCAGAGCAGTCTCTCTCTTCCCCCGCTTCTTCACACTCCTTTCTTTTTTATTTGCTTTTTGAGTCCCACCCGGCGATGCTCAGGGCTGACTCCTGGCTCTGTGCTCAGGAATCACCCCTGCAAAGATTAGCCTTTGGGGGTGGTTGGAGCCAGAGCACAGCGGGGAGGGCGTTGGCCTGGCACACAGCTGAGCACCGCCAGGACAGATTCCTGAGCACAGAGCCAGGAGTCAGCCCTGAGCATCGCCGGGTGGGACCCAAAAAGGGACAAAAGCACGTGACCAGCCCTCATCTGCTCTCAGGGGGGCGGTTTCTGGCGCGTTTCTCTGGCCCTGGAATTGCCTCAGAAACACAACTGAGGGCATTGGGAGCGTCTGAGGGCGGTGGGGACTCTGGCCAGAGTGGTGGTCTTTGCGGGGGGGAGGGGGGCCCGAGGGCCTTGGGGGTGAGTTGGCAGATGGGCTGGGGAAGGTCTCCAGTGGAGAGAAGGGGCCACACACACACACACACACACACACACACACACACACTCACACACACTCTCACACGCACACACACACTAACACACACACACTCACACACACTCACACTCACACTCACACTCACACACACTCTCACATGCATACACACACTCACACACACACTCCAAGCAGCCGAGCTGAGCGGGGATTCCCCGCCAAGGCCCCGTCCATCAGCGGGAGCGAAACTCCGCTCTAACGGCGAGTGAGTCACCCGCCCGGCCCTGCCCGGGAAAAGCACTTTGGCTAACTGTGACTGAAGTGTCATTTGCAACAGGCCAAGGGGCCAACCTTGAGGGTCCCGGGACACTCTCCGCCTGCAGCTCACACTCCCCGCTGCTGCACAGTTGGCAGGACGCCCCCCATTCACTCACACCATCAGGGAGTGGCGGGACAGGGCAGGAGCGGGGGTGGCCAGGGTTTGAGTTGTTCCTGCAACAGCTCCCAGGTGCAGCAGGAAACAACTCCACACTGAGAGCAAGAACTGCTGGACAGTTACATCAGCTACGCTGCCCTCCAGGTGCCGGGACAGCCCTGGGATGCTCATTTCTCCGGGGCCAGAGCAGTCTCTCTCCTCCCCCGCTTATTCACACTCCTTTCTTTTTTATTTGCTTTTTGGGTCCCACCCAGCGATGCTCAGGGCTGACTCCCAGCTCTGCACACAGGAATCACCCCTGGTGGTGCTCAGGGGACCCTATGTGATGCCAGGGATCGAACCCGGGTTGGCCGCGTGCCAGGCAAACGCCCTGAGTACAGAGTCAGGAGAAATTCCTGAGCATCACCAGGTGTGACCCCCCCCTCCCCCGGCAAAAATAAAAGAAAGAAAAGAATGAGGTAGGGGGCTGGAGCAATAGCACAGTGGGGAAGGCGTTTGCCTTGCAAACTGCCAACCTGGGTCCGATTCCAAGCACCACCAGGAGCGAGTTCCTCTCCTCTCTCTCCCACTCTCTCTCCCTCATTCCCTCCAAACCCTCTGAATAAAATCTGCGTCACTTCACTTCCCGGCTACTCCTGAAATTCCTTCCTGCGAGGCGAGACAAGAACCCAGTGAGGGACTGACCGCATGCACCCATGGTGAAGGCGCCCTCAGACTCACCTGTGGTGAACTGGGCAGTGGATGCGCGGCTCTCGTTGGCGCCCCGCACGGCGCTGACCGCCAGCTGGTAGCGGGTCCCGGGCCGCAGGGCCTGCACCGAGTACTGGCTCAGGGGCGGCTGCAGGCGGAACGTCGTCCGGCCGCCCTCGCCGCCCGCCAGCCCGTAGCGCAACACGATGAAGTCCACCCGCGCCCGCGGCGGCGTCCACTCCACGAAGGCCACCGTGTCCGACACGTCTCGGACCAGGAGCTGCGTGGGCCCGTCAATGACTGCGTGGGGAGCGAAAGAGAGGGGGGGGGAGGGAGAGGGAGAGAGAGGGAGATAGGGAGGGAGAGAGAGGGAGAGAAAGAGACGGAGAGAGAGAGGGAGATAGAGAATGAGAGGGAGGGAGAGAGAGGGAGAGAAAGAGATGGAGAGAGAGAGAAGGAGGGAGAGGGAGAGAGAGAGGGAGAGAGAGAAAGGGAGAGAAAGAGACAGAGAGAGAGAGGGAGAGAGAAGGAGGGAGAGGGAGAGAGAAAGAGAGGGAGAGAGAGAGTGAGAGGGAGGGAGGGAGAGGGGGAGAGAGAGAGAGGGAGAGGGAGGGAGAAGAGAGAGAGGGAGAGGGAGGGAGAGAGAGGGGGATGGAGAGCGAGGAAGAGAGAGGGATGGAGAGCGAGGAAGAGAGGGAGGGAGAGAGAGAAAGGGAGAGAAAGAGACAGAGAGAGAGAGGGAGAGAGAGAAAGGGAGAGAAAGAGACGGAGAGAGAGAGGGAGAGAGAGAAAGGGAGAGAAAGAGACGGAGAGAGAGAGGGAGAGAGAAGGAGGGAGAGAGAGGGAGAGAGAGGGGGATGGAGAGTGAGGAAGAGAGAGGGAGGGAGAGAGGGAGAGAAGGCAGAAGAGAGATATAGGGAGAGAGACATGGAGAGAGAGATGGAGAGAAAGGAAGAAAAAGGGAAAGAGGAAGCGGGGGAGAGACAGAGAGAGCGGGAGGAGAGAGAGAGGGAATGAAGAGGCAAAGACAGGGAGGCAGGAGGGGAAGCAAAGGCACAGGTTTGAACATGCAGTTTTCAGAAAGATGGAAGAGGCGGCCGTGTCCGACTCTCCTCCCTGGCTGCCTTCCGTGGGTCCCCGTGCACGCCTGGCCCCTCCGCGCTTCTATTTCCTCCCAGTAAATTCTCCGTTGCTTCTCAACCTCTGTACAGGTCCTTCTCCCCCGCTGCCAGGGGTCGGTCAGAGTTATGCTTCTTGTTTCTGCTTTAAATACCCCCCAAACCCCGCCCACTCCAGGTTGGTTGTCCGTCTGTCTCCCAAGTCAGTCGGTCCCATGGGAAATGGCACCCAGCCCGGAATATTGGCCTAATTTGCTCGCCCGCTGGCCCAGCTTCCGTGTGCCACTGTCTCTCTCCGTTTATCTCCAGCAAAGCAGAGTTCAAGTAGCAGGAGGAAATCTTGAGGCTGGTGCCGGGCCCAGCCCTGGTAAGAGCAGAAGGTGGCACAAGTGCCCTGGGGAAAAGGATGGGGCTGGCCCCCCCTGCTCTTTCCGCCCCCCAAGGACTCCAGGGGAGCCAGGAGGCATCTGGGGGGAGCCGGGGGCAGGAGGAATGAAGCCTCCTTGGGTGGGACCTGCCGCTCTCTCCTTCCCTCCCCCTTCCCACTCTCTCTCCTCCTCCTCCACCTCTCTCCCATCCCTCTCCCTCTCCCTCTCCCTCTCCTTCTCTCCCTCCCCCACCTCTCTCTCTTTCTCTCCCTGTCTCCCCCCCTCTGCTGCCTGGACCCACACCCTCCTGCCTCTCCAGCCCCAGCTGCTGTTCATCCTTCCTAGCTCTAGCTGCTTCACTGTTCATCAAGTCCCTCCTTTCTAGTCAGTTATTCTGGTACTGTCCCTGCCCCACCCATGTGGATGGTGCCTCTTCCTCCAGAAAGCCCTCCCGGATTTCTGTCCATGTTTGCCCGGAGAAGCAACACGGGAGAAGTGTCGCTGAGCACTGAGTAGAAGGGCCACCAGACAGTCCTCCCTTCCCAGAGCCAGATAGTCCTCCCTCCCTGAGCTGGATAGTCCTCCCTGCCCAAGTTGGACGGTCCTCCCTCCCCGAGCCGGGTGGTCCTCCCTCCCCAAGCCAGCTGATCCTCCCTGCCCGAGCTACATGATTCCCCCTGCCTAAGCTGGATGGTTCTCCCTCCCTGAGCCGGACGGTCCTTCCTTCCTGAGCTGGGTGGTCCTCCCTCTCTGAGCCAGATGATCCTCCCTGCCAGAGCCAAATGATTCTCCCTCCCTAAGCTGGATGGTCCTCCCTGACCAAGAAGGATAGTCCTCCCTCCCCGAGCTGGATGATCCTCCCTCCCTGAGCCGGATGGTCCTCCCTCCCTGAGCCGGATAATCCTGCCTCCCCGAGCCAGATGGTCCTCCCTCCCCAAGCCAGCTGATCCTCCCTCCCTAAGCCGGATAGTCCTCCCTGCCCGAGCTGGATCGTCCTCTCTGCCTGAGACAGACGGTCCTCCCTCCTCAAGCTGGGTGCTCCTCCCTGCCCAAGCCAAATGATCCTCCCTGCCCAAGTCAAATGGTCCTCCCTCCCTAAGCGGACGGTCCTCCCTCCCCGAGCCAGACAGTCCTCCCTCCCCGGGCCCGAGGCACGGGGGGGCGGCGTGGCCTCACTGGTGGAGACGGTGGCCGAGGTGGGGGGGCTCCGGGCCTGCTCGCGGAGGGCCACGACGGTCACCAGGTACTCCTCGCCCGGCTTCAGCCCGGTCTGGTTCAGGGAGGTGACGTCACTGGGCAGCTGGGCAGTCACCCCGCCTTCGTTGTTCTGCAGGGCGGGAGGAAGGGGGGCTGGGGGAGCCTGAGACAGACCCGCGGCCCCGAGGGGCACGGGTGCGAGCTGGGGGACGGGGCGCGGGAGACGGTGGGAAGCCGGGCGCAGGGGACAGCAGAGCCCAGGGGGACTCAGGCCCCCAGCCCCATCCCGGAGCCCCGCAACCCGGCCCAGGGTTCGAGCACGCGGGGGACAGAGCGGGTGCGTGACGGCTTCACGGCTGGGCAGTGTCCACTCTGAGGCCACGTATGGACGGGCTCGGCGAGCACATGAGGCTGTCGGGATCCGCGGTGGGCTGCCCGGCCTGGGGGACTCCCTGACGTCACCCCGCCCACCCTGGGTTCTAGAACTTTCTCAGTAGCCTGCGGTTATCATTTTCTCCTTTTTTATTTTCTTTTTGGGTCCCACCCGGTGATGCTCAGGGCTGACTCCTGGCTCTGCACTCAGGACTCACTCCTGGCAGTGCTCGGGGGACCCTCTGGGATGCCGGGGATCGAACCCGGGTTGGCCGCGTGCCAGGCCAACGCCCTCCCCGCTGTGCTGTCGCTCCGGCTCCCGTTTTCTGCCTCTTGCTGCCATCCACGACCAGGGGGCTGGAGGCGGCGTCTCCTGGGCTGGTCCCTTCCCCCCCGGGCCCCTATGAAGGAAAGTTCTAGAACCCGGAAACCTGCACGCGTCCCCTCAGTGGCGTGGGGCGGCCTGAGACACGGGCTAGAACATCCCGGCACGGCGGAGGAGGGCGTGCCCGGTACCTTGGGGATGAAGCTGATCTCCCAGGCGTCGAAGGCGAAGGCCAGGGGCTCCCACTCGACCTCCACAGTGCTCTCCGTGACGGCCTTGAACCGGAGGCCCCGCGGAGTGGAAAGTTCTGGAACACAGAGGAGCGAGGGCGGGGAGGGGCCGTTTCAAGGCTCTCCCCCCCCAGGCACCTCCCTCCCCCATACCCCCCCATCGTGGCCCCTGGGTGTCTCTGGGGCATGCCCTCTGCTCCCCTCCCCTGGGCTGGCCCGGACAGAAACGCCCCCTTTGATGGCAGCTACCTGCTGGGGGCATGTGAAGGGTCTGGGCTGGTGAGCCCCCCCCCCGCCAGGGACCCCACCTTCCCGAGGAAACTGGCCAGCTGCAGGTGTGGACAGGCCAGGGGGGCATCTGGTTCCACTCCAAGCACTGAATCAAGGGGGTCCAGGGGCCTCCGGGCAAGGCGAGGACAAGGGCAGACCCCAGGGCCTTTGCACTCACGGCCTCTGGGTTGGTTTTTCTTTTTGGGTCCCACCCGACAGTGCTCAGGGGTTCCTCCTGGCTCTGCACTCAGGGATCACTCCTGGCGGGGCTCGGGGGACCCTATGGGATGCCGGGGATCGAACCCGGGTCGGCTGCGTGCAAGGCCAACGCCCTCCCCTCTGTCCCATTGCTCCAGCCTCTTCCCAAGTGGCTGAGGTGAGCGACCAAGCCTGAGGAGCGGATGGACCCTCCTCTGAGGCCGGCTGGGAACAGGAGTGGGGGTGTCCAGGCTGCCCGCCCGGGGCGGGAGAAGTGAGGTGGGGAAAAAGAAGCAGGAAGGGTGCAAAAGCGACAAAAGAAGGGGCTGGAGTGATAGCACAGCGGGGAGGGCGTTTGCCTGGCACGTAGCTGACCCAGGTTCGATCCCCGGCATCCCTAGGATCCCCCGAGCCCCGCCAGGAGTGATCCCTGAGTGCAGAGCCGGGAGTCAGCCCTGAGCATCGCCAGACGTGTTCCAGAAACAAACAACTCTGAGATCCACCACCGGGCACTGGGTGCCACACCCCTGCCCTCACTCCCCGTTCAGGATCTCAAACTCAAGGTCAACTTTTTGTTGAAGCCGCTTCCTTCCACCAAGATTTCCGTTCCTTCCCTGTGGGGAGAAGGTTTGGGCCATACCCAGCGGTGCTCAGGGCTTCCCTCTGGCTCTGTGCTCGGGGTTCACTCCCTCTGGAGCTGGGGGACCACCAGACGGGGTGCAGAGGGATCGAACCAGGGTCAGACTCCTGCAAGGCTTGTGTGCTACCCACTGAGCTCTCTCTCTGGCCCCCAGATTCCGATTTCTCACGGGCCACAATGCAATCAGGAAAGACCTTATTTTAGCGGGGGATCTTTCTGGTTCTCCAATCCCAGGGCACGTCCAGATCTGGCCCGTGAGGGAGCTAGTGCGCTACCCACTGAGCTCTCTCTCTGGCCCCCAGATTCCGATTTCTCACGGGCCACAATGCAATCAGGAAAGACCTTATTTTAGCCGGGGGGGGGGTGATCTTTCTGGTTCTCCAATCCCAGGGCACGTCCAGATCTGGCCTGTGAGCGAGCTAGTGTGCTACCCACTGGGCTCTCTCTCTGGCCCCCATATTCTGATTTCTCCAGATCTAGCCTGTTGAAGACACACAGTGACGGGTGCCCGTGGTGGCACGGGGGGAGGGACAGCGGTGGGGCAGGGCGGGAGGGACGTACGGGTGGCCACCTCGGCGGTGGCGGGCGGGCTGAGGGCGCTGCTGATGGCAGCGGAAACGCTGATGTTGTAGGCGAGGCCCGGCTCGAGCTCCGAGAGGGTGACGCCTGTCCGGTCCCCGGGCACCCGGCGCTGGAGCGGGAGCCCCCCGGGGGCTGTCGGCTGGTAAGAGATCACATACTCGGTCACTGCCGTCGGCACATCCCACGCCAGCTCGATGGACCTGTCGCTCACGCCGGCCACCCGCAGGTTCTCTGGAGGGGCGACCACTGCGGGGGGGGGGACAAGACGGGACGGACTCAGGGGAGGCCCCGCCCGCCGCCTGCCTATCTGTCTGCCTCCCCTGGGGCCCGGGCGCTGCCCACTGAGCCTCCCGCCCTCTGTCCCTCGCCAGCCACCGTCCCGGGCAGTGGTCAAGGTCCCTCGGAAACAAACCCCTTAAATTTCAGTTCTTAAAACTTCTGAAATCGCAGACCCGTCCACGGGCACTTAAAAAGTGAAGGTTGGTGGGGCTGGAGCGATAGCACAGCGGGTAGGGTGTTTGCCTTGCACGCGGCCGACCCGGGTTCGAATCCCAGCATCCCATATGGTCCCCTGAGCACCGCCAGGGGTGATTCCTGAGTGCAGAGCCAGGAGTAACCCCTGTGCATCGCCAGGTGTGACCCAAAAAGTAAAAAAAAAAAAAAAAAAAAAAGTGAAGGTTGGGGGCAGGATTCCCCGAGCACAGAGCCAGGAGTCCATCCCGAGCACGGAGCCAGGAGTCCACCCTGAGCACAGGCCCAGGAGTCTGCCCCGATCACAGAGCCAGGAGTCCACCTCGAGCACTGAGCCAGGAATCAGCCCCGAGCATGGCCAACTGTGCCTCCCCCCGAAAATAAAAACAAAAAACCCCAGAAGTCTGAAAGTTGGTATGAGACTTGGCTATGTCACGGCCTGGTCCTCTAGAAAATTCTGTCTGTCTCTCCTCTTCCGGTCTGCAGAATGGGCAGCTCAGGATTCCCTACGGCCAGCCCTCTGCTCCGGGCGGGCGGGGGCAGGGAAGAGAGGCCTGATCTAGCCGGGGCAGAGCTGGGGGGTCTGGCAGTCCCCCAAGGAGAGAAGAAACTGGGGGGCGGGGAGGACAGCGCCCTGGGGACCGCTCTGCCTCTCAATCCTCTCACTCCTGGCCGCAGCGGGAGGGCGTGTGCTGGTCGCTGGTGTCCAGAGGGCACCGAAGGCTTGACCCCTCCTCTGGCTGAGAGCTGGCACGGGCACACTTGAGGAAGTGACCCAGATATTTGACTTGCGGCAGAAAGCATCCGGAGAGCATCTGTTTGGGGGAGATCTGGGGTTGCCATAAAAACCGAGGGATCTTATGCAACACTCTGCGTGCCACACATACACACACACACACACACACACACACACGTAGGCACGCGCTCTGAACAGGCAAAGGAGTGTTTTGGGGGCTGCAGACCCCCAGGGATGGGGTGGGGGTGGGGCCCCGGGACAGGCTGGGAGCCTGCTGGCCCCGGGACCAGCCCTCGTGACACAGAGGGCCCAGACATGACAGTGATGTCCGGCCCAAGAGTCAGTTCCGTGAGGACTGTGAAGCGGGTCAGAGAGAGTACACAGTGGTTAGAGCGCTTGCTGGGCACATGGCTGACCCGGGTTCGATCCCCATAGGCATCCCACAGGGTCTCACCAGGAGTGATCCCTGAGTACAGAGCCCGGAGTCAGCCCTGAGCATTGCCGGGGGTCGTGACCTCAAAAACCAAACTAAACCGAACCGCCCGGAAAACTGTTGGTGTCCAACATCCCATAATCTCAGGCCGAGCTAGGCTTGGATGTGAACATCGTTTTTCTGTTACTGTAACCGACTATGCTTCCGCTTGTGTAACTGACTTTGATACTGTTGCCATTGACTAAGTTAATTTACATATTCTGTCTAGGTGACTGTGAATATCTTTGGTTAAAACATCAACCTAGTTAATAAAAGGGGCTGACAGGCTGCTCTCTGGCAGGCTACAGCACAAAAAACTCCGGAGACAGTTATGTGACCCTCCCATAAAACGTATATTTCTTCTGGGTGCATCTCTTAAATGCCTCGGACTGTCTAACCAAACCTCACTGCAACATTGTTGCAACAAAAACTATGGAGCTAGCGAAGAATCTAAGTGTGCAGTGGCTGAAACCAACGTCAGTGGCCTCCAGGGAGTCACCTGGACCTCACCTGGAGGGGGGGAGGACTCAGCCATGGGTGACCCCCGCCCTGCCACCCCCTCTAGAGAGCCTCATGGGGAGGGATCTCCGTCCCTGCCCTTAAAGTCTTGTGGCACCAGGCCCAGGACGGACGGACACAGGTATTTGGGAGTCAGGACCCAGAAGTGGGAGGCTGAGAGAGGAAGAGGAAGGGCGAAGAGGAAGGACACTGGGGGTCCCCGGGGCAGTGCCCGCTGGCCGAGCCGCCTTGAGGCGTCACCACGAGTCTTGGGCAAAGCTGAGGTTCCCTCTTGGGGCACTTGGGTGGTCTGCTGGGAACTGTGGGTGAGACCGGGAAAGCAAAGGTGGGTACTGGGGGGTGTTGGCAGGAGACCCCCCCTGCCACGGAGGGTGGAGAGCGGCTCATCAGGAAAAACTTCCCACAAGAGGGGTTGGGGATGTAGTTTAAAAAATTCCTAGTAAGGGCTGGAGCCATAGCACAGCGGGGAGGGCGTTGGCCTTGCACGCAGCCAACGCGGGTTCAATTCCCAGCATCCCATAGGGTCCCCTGAGCACCGCCAGGAGTGATTCCTGAGTGCAGAGCCAGGAGGGACCCCTGAGCATCGCTGGGTGTGACCCAAAAAAGCAAAAAAAAAAATTCCTATTAAAAACCCCAGACTGGAGCGATAGCACAGTGGGTAGGGCGTTTGCTTTTCACGCGGCTGACCCGGGTTCGATTCCTCCATCCCTCTCGGAGAGGCCGGCAAGCTACCGAGAGGATCCCGCCCACACGGCAGAGCCTGGCAAGCTCCCCGTGGCGTCTTCGAGATGCCAAACACAGTCACAGCAAGCCTCACCATGGAGACGTGACTGGCGCCCGCTCGAGCAAATTGATGAGCTACGGGACGGCAGTGCGACAGTGCTATTAAAACCCCTCGTGCTTGCCTTGTGATGCCACAGACAGTCCCGAGAGCCCACTAGGAGGGTCCCTGGGGGCAGAGCCAGCGGGAGCCCCGAGGAAGCTTCCAGAAGGTGCCTCATGTCCCGCTTTCCCAAGAGCCTCTAAGACGGGTCTCCAACCGTGCCGGAATGGGAAGGGCCATCACCCAACCATGAGCTATTAGAACAGCGGCAAGACCAGCAAGGGCCCCTCCCCCCCAGAGTACGGCGGGGTGGGGACACGGAAACATTCCCCAGACGGGATCTGATGTAGGTGATTCCTCGAGAAAGTCACCCTTTTGGTGGGGCTGACTTTGAGGAGGGGCTCAGGGCTGACTCCCTGCTCAGTGCTCATGGCTGACTCCCAGCTGTGTGCTCAGGGCTGACTCCTGGCTCTGTGCTCAGGGCTGACTCCTGGCCCTGTGCCCAGGGCTGACTCCTGGCTCTGTGCTCAATGCTGACTTCCAGCTGTGTGCTCAGGGTTGACTCCTGGCTCTGTGCTCAGGGCTCACTCCTGGCTCTGTGCTCAGGGATGACTGCATTTGGCAGCAGCATGTGACTCCATGAGAGCTCTCCCTGACCCTGAACAGCCCCTGTGTGTGGGGGGTGGGAATCCTGTGACCACAGCTGCCGGTGCACCGGTGTGGACCCCACTCCGAGCCCCCAGATGGGCCTTTTCTGGTTTGCGCCCCATCCCCTGCCTGCCTGTGTCCGGCAGAGGCAAAACATGTTTCTGTTTGGTTTCATTTTGGGCCATGCTCAGGCGATGCTCAGGGCTGACTCCTGACTCTGTTCTCCAAGGTCCCTCCTGTCGGGGCTTACGGAGACCCTATGGGCTGTCGGGGGGTGTGGTATACAACATCCCATAATCTCAGGACTAGCTAGGCCTGGATGTAAACGTTTTCTGTTACTGTTACTGTTACTGTTTAACTGACTACTTCCGGTTGTGTAACTGACTTTGATACTGTTGCCGTTGACTAAGTTAATTTGCATATTCTTTCTACGTGGCTGAATATCATTGGCTAGTCCATCAACCTACTTAATAAAAGGGGGTTGAACAGGCTGCTCTCCCGCAGGCCACAACACAAAAAACCTCCCGAGACAGTCACGTGATCCTCCCCCAAAAAATGTATATTTCTTCCCGGAGTGAACTGCCCAGGACTGTCAAGTAAAACTGCAACATTGTTGCAACACCGGGGATCGGACTGGGTCAGCTGCGTGCAAAGCCAGCGAGGCCCTTCCCTCCTGTCCTCTTGCTGGGGCCTCAGGTGCAAGAAAACTCGGTGAGCTGAGGACCTTAGCTGTCAGCTGGACCGGCTGGACACGCGGCTCCCCCTGCTGGCCAGTACCCGTGTCCCCCCCCCCCTCGGCCCACCCACCCCGGGTCCTACCTGCAGAACAGTCGGGCTGCTGGTAGCCGTCCTCGCAGTGACACTCCCCGTCCAGGCAGTGGCCGTGCCCGCTGCAGGCGTTCAGACACAGCTGCTGCCCGCAGTCCTGGCCGGCGTAGCCCTCCTGGCACACGCAGGAGCCGTTGGCGCACTGGCCGCGGCCCGAGCAGTCCCCGGGGCAGCGCAGCTGGCCGCAGTCCTGGCCGGCGTAGCCCTCCTGGCACACACACGCGCCGTCCACGCACAGCCCGCGGCCCGAGCAGTCCAGCGGGCACTGCGGCTCCGAGCAGGCCTCGCCACCCGCCCCGCTGTCACACACGCACACGCCGTCCACGCACAGCCCGCGGCCCGAGCAGTCCAGCGGGCACTGCGGCTCGGAGCAGTTGGGGCCCGTCCAGCCCGGCTCGCACACGCAGCCGCACGCCTCCAGGCTGAAGTTGCCGTGGCCGCTGCAGGCGGGGCTGTAGTCCAGCTGACCTGGAGGAGGGGGCGGGGAAACGGGCGTCAGGAGTGACCAGTGCGGGGGAGGCGGGGCTAGGGGCGCGCCTTCTCTGCCAGGCAGAGTGCCCACGGGGCCCGGTGTTGGTATCCAACATCCCTTAATCTCAGGCCTAGCCAGGCCTGGATGTCAATGTCCTTTTCTGTTATTGTTACTGTTCCTTTAACTGACTTTGTTACTGTTTCCATTGGCTGTTAATTTGCATATTCGGCCTCTGTGCCTGAATATCATTGGTTAGTCCATCAACCTAGTAAATAAAAGGGGGTTGAACAGGCTGCTCTCTGGCAGGCCATAACAAAAAACCTCCTGTGGCTGTCTCAGTCGGCATGTGTGCATAAGTGTGTGCGTGTGTGCATAAGTGTATACATGTGTGTGCATGAGTGCACACACGAGTGTGCATGCACATGCATGCCTAAGTGTGTACACGTGTGCACACATGAGTGTATGCATGCATATGCGTGCCTAAGTGCGCACATGTGTGCGCATGCATGTGTGCATAAGTGTATACATGTGTGTGCATGGGTGCACACGAGTGTATGCATGTACATGCATGCCTAAGTGTGTACGCGTGTGCATGCATATATGCCTAAGCATGTACATGTGTGCACACATGAGTGTATGCGTGTACATGCATGCCTAAGTGTGTGTGTGTGTGCAAGCATGTATGCCTAAGCATGTACATGTGTGCACACATGAGTGTATGCATGTGCATGCCTAAGTATGTACATGTGTGCATGCTTGCATGCATAAGTGTGTAAGCACATGTGCATGCTTGAGTGCATACATGAATGTGCATGCCTAAGTGTGTACATGTATGTACATGCATGTGTGAGTGCACGTGCCTGCACATGTGAGTGTATGTGTACATATGTGTGCATAAGTGTGCACATGTGTGTGCGTGTGTGTATGCTGTGAGGGTGTGGCTATCTGTGCCTGGGTCCAAGTGTGTGTGCGCATGCATGCCGGCTTGCACGGGTGACTGTCAGCACGCGTGTGCACTCCTGCGTGACTGTGTGTGCGCCCTGGCGGCGGGGCCGGGGCCCGTCATGACTGTCACCTGCGGGAATGACGGGAGTGAGGCCCCTTCCGGTCCGGGGCTAGCCCGGAGCATCAGTGCAGCCAGCGAGGGAAGGACACACACGTCTGTGCCGCCCAGAAATCAGGTTAATAGGTTTGGGAACCACCTCGACGGCGGGTGCGACTCCCAGGGGAAAGACTCCTCCACCCAGCGCCCCCCCCTGCCCCCTCCCCCCACGCCCCCTACCTGCGGCGGCGCCCTCGGGGCAGCGGGCGGCGTCACACTGGTGCCTGAGCAGGGACACCTCCTGCTCGAGCAGCTCCAGGCGGCCCAGCAGCTCCTGCAGCGCCTGGGCGGAACCCGCGCAGGCGCAGGCCTCCTGGGGGAGGCGGACCACCTGGGTGAAGGCCACGCGGCTCTCGGGCTCCGCCGCCCTCCAGCCGGGGTCCTCGGCGGGCGCCCCGTCAGGGCTGCCCACTTCCTGCTCAGCCGACGCCTCCAGCCCTGACGCGCACGGAGCGTCCACGGGCACATGGGCGGGGTCCTCGGGGTCGAGAGGCAGCGGCGGCGGCTCGGGGCTGGACGGGCCCCCGTCGTCGTCGTCCCCCCCGGGGACCCTCATCGCGGTGGGCACCTCCAGCTGACAGGCCGAGGGCCGCAGCAGGGCGCCCACGAGCAGCAGCTGGACGGCGAGCAGCAAGCCCGGGGGGACACCCTCGGCCCTGGCCACCCGCATCCTCAGGGGAAGCCTGTGGCAGTCAGCGGGGCGCAGGGCAGCTGCAAGAGAAACCAGAGTCAGGTGCCGCGGATGCAGGTGACGCCCCCCGCCCCCCCCCAGGAGGCAGACGGTCCAAGAGGCGTCACCAGAACGGGGAAAAGGAAGAATAAAGACGCCCCGGATGCCACGTTCTCCCAAAAGGCCTTTTCCTACCAGGCACGCGTCTCGGCTGCCCTCTCATGGGGGCAAGTGGTTCCGCCAAAGGCCCAGGAAATTGCTCCCGGGAGACCGGGAGAACTTGGCTTCTCTCCCGTCCCCAGGGTAAGACGCAGACGAAGGTGACAGTCCCCCCCCCACCGCCCCCCGTCTAAGGGACTTAGCGGTTCCCCCGGGGCGCGCGGGTTCCGCTCCGGACGCCAACCCTGCAGTTCTGCTTGGGTGGTCACTAATCCTGGCAGAGACACCGGTGATGAGGGGGGGGGGGCTTGTGTGAGCACAAGGCGTCTTTTTTTTTTTAATCCCCTGGACACCGGACTCGCTGCTCCGGTAATAAGAGCGGATTGCCTTGACACTGAGGTCCCGTGGAAATTGCAAAAAATAATGAATGGGGCTTCTTTTGCCATGCCTCGGGGACTCGGGCATGACGGAGAGCAAGGGGCGCGTCTGATGGGACCTGAGCGGGTTTTCCAGAACCCCAGACCCTCGGCGGCCCCCACGGGGAGAGGAGAGAGAGGCACAGACTCAGGCGCCTGCCGGGGGTGGTCAAGGAAGCCGGAGGGGGAAGATGCTGAGTAGAAATGGCTGGATTTTGACGAGCCACGGAACGAAGGTGTTTGATCACTGCACACCCACAATCCCGGGCAACGGGAAGGCAGGGTTCGAGGGGCTTCCCGCCCAAATGGGGGCCAGAAGGCAGCTCCGACGCCTGCAAAAGCCCAAACCATCCCCCTGCTCTTTCAAGCCACGTGGCTGCTGTGTGCGTTGAGCCGTTAAACACGTGGATGTCCCAGGAATCCCGCCAAGGGTAGCCCTCCCACCTGCCAAGACCCCCTAAGCCAGGAACACCTTGTCAGACTCTTT
Source organism: Sorex araneus (assembly GCF_027595985.1). Lineage (NCBI taxonomy): Eukaryota > Metazoa > Chordata > Mammalia > Eulipotyphla > Soricidae > Sorex > Sorex araneus. Next base: position 163,665,697 of record NC_073313.1, read on the forward strand.
TTTTTTTTTTTTTTTGCTTTTTGGGTCCCACCCGGCGATGCTCAGGGCTGACTCCTGGTTGTGCACTCAGGAATTGCTCCTGGCGGTGCTCAGGGGACCCCCATGGGATGCCGGGAATTGAACCTGGGTCTGCTGCATGCAAGGCCAACGCCCTCCCCACTGTGCTATTGCTCCGGCCCCTCCCCATGTTTTTATATATATTTTTTCTTTTTGGATCACACCTGGCGATGCACAGGGGTTCCTCCTGGCTCTGCACTCAGGAATTACCCCTGGCGGTGCTCGGGGGACCCTATGGGATGCTGGGAATCGAACCCAGATCAGCCACGTGCAAAGCAAACGCCCTCCCCGCTGTGCTCTTGCTCCAACCCCTCCCCATGTTTTTAAACAGGGCATTCAAAGAGACCCTGTCACACCGACAGCGGCCAGTGTCCCCAGAGACGAATTCTGATTTGGAAAACGAGAAAGACGGTCTGCACAGCGCCAACTCGAGTCTCCAGATACCCAGGGCTCAGGCGAGGCTTCTTCATTACCGAGGGAGCGGGTTTTCAGGGGAGCATCATTTCTTTCAGTTCTTTTTTTTTTTTTTTCCTCCCTCAGCCTGGACAAAATGAGTCTCGCTCTCAATGAAGATGTCGCGGCCTCATCTTGGTTCATCACGGTTAAAAGCGGACGCCAGCGGAATCCCCATTTTATGAACTGCTAACTCCGGGCTCTATGTGGGGAAACACCAAACTTTTCAATGTCGCCGTGGGGATAACGCACTGAATTAGCCACTTAGCTGGTGAGCCTTCGGGAAAAATGAACAGAGAGGGAGGTATTGGGAGATACGGAGGGTTCCCAAGCCCATTTGGCAGGGGGGGTCCCCGAGTCTATGTATGACCTGGCAGGGTTCAAAACACCCACCAGAGAGGCTGGAGAGAATATGGGGGGGTCCCTGACACAGCACATGGTCACTCCCAAGCCTAGAGCCAGGAATAGCCCCTGTGGCCTTATACCCACCCCCTCCCTGCCAAGAAAAACCACCCAAACCAAAATCACCCATCGGTGGGCCGGAGCGATAGCACAGCAGGGAGGGCGTCTGCCTGGCACGCGGCCGACCCAGGTTCAATCCCCAGCATCCCATAGGGTCCCCCAAGCACCGCCAGGAGTGATTCCTGAGTGCAGAGCCAGGAGTCAGCCCTGAGCATCGCTGGGTGGACCCAAAAAGCAAAAACAAACAAACAAATAAATAAATAAATAAATAAATAAATAAAATCCATTTGGGGCCTGGAGCGATAGCACAGCGGGGAGGGTGTTGGCCTTGCACACGGCCGACCTGGGTTCGATCTCTGGCATCCCATAGAGTTCTCCAAGCACTGCCAGGAGTGATTCCTGAGTGCAGAGCCAGGAGGAACCCCTGAGCATTGCTGGGTGGGACCCCCCAAAACCAAAATGTAAAAAAATCATTAAAAAAAAAAGACAAAAGAAATCTGATTGTCATACGCGCATTTGCTTCATGGGAGACTGGAGAAACAGTGACACTAAATGAAAAGTCAGACACCAACTTACTTCCCAGCCCCCCAAACCAGTATTTTTGACACTTAAAAGGGAAGTGTTGGGGCTGGAGCGATAGCACAGCGGGGAGGGCGTTGGTCTTGCATGCGGCCAACCCAGGTTCGATTCCCAGCATCCCATAGGATCCCCTGAGCACCGCCAGGGGTAATTCCTGAGTGCAGAGCCAGGAGTCAGCCCTGAGCATCGCCGGGTGGAACCCAAAAAGCAAATAAAAAAAAAAAGGGAGGTGTCCTTTTGCATTTCTCTTCGTTCTGGCCACTTCTTGTGATGCTGTTATTTGGGGGAGGGTCTCTCAGGCAGTGCTCAGGGGACCCCAATACTTAATCAGCTAAGTATTGGGGTCCTCTGTGTGCTGCTCTCACAGGCTCATCTTGGGGGACTCAGGGAGCAGGCTGGGAACTGCACGGGAGGGGGTGTCCACGTGCCAGGGACACTCTGGGTGCTCTCTGGCATTTACAAGGCGGGTGGGTTCCCGGGGGTCCCACGGCTGGAGCCGAGGGGAGCGAGGAGCGAGCAAACCTGGTCTGGTGAGAGCGGAAACGTCTCTCCAGAGACATTCAGAACCACCAACTCAAAGGAAGAAGAAAATCCTCCCATTTCTTCCTTCGCGGAGCAAAATCGAACCCTTTGATTCTCTGCAATACCAGACAGGATTCCCGCGGAGGGATCCTTACAGAGGCGCCCCCCCCCCCCCGCACCCGCCCCCTGCAAGGCAGGATGGATTCCAAGGAGGGGAGCCCCCAGCCAGGATGTTTCCCAACCAACGGGGCTCAGGGCTCAGCTCGGAGGGTCCCTCAGCCTCCCTCGGGGGACCTGAGAAGGATGTGGCCTGAAGGGGGCGCAGGGGGGCCTTCCCCAGTCCGGAATCTGATTAATCTCAAATCCGCACCCCCTACCCAGTGTCCCTGTGCCGTGCCCCCTCTCTGGTCTGCGATCGGAGTCAGCAGATTCAATTCCCCACCAATACTTCCGGTCTCGCTCCCAGATCACCAGGGCGGGTAGCCCAGTGGGCAGCGCAGAGGGATTGGAGGCGGGGGTGGGGGTAGGAGGTCAGGGCCCCGCCCCCCCACTCCCCCTCCATGCCTCCAGCCCTTGGTATGAGCACAAGACTGCACCCAGCCGGGGGCACACACAGGCACTGGCTCCCCACGGTGACTGCACCCATAGTGGCCCATTTGACAGATGGGGAAAACTGAGGCACAGCCTGGGAATGATGCATGTTAAAAAAATAAATAAAAATTAGCCAATGACTCTGTCAGGGCTCGTCAGCCGTGCAGCCAGCTCCGAGGTTCTGGTCCCACCTGGGGCTTGGCTGGAAGCCGATCTCTCTCTCCCCTCGGTTCTCCTTCCCCCGTGAGTTGGGCACACGCCCTTCCATCACCAGAGGAAGCCGCATGCGCGCTGCAGATCTGTGGTCCCAGCCTGGCCCCGCCCCCGAGGTCCTTCCTCTGCAGGGCCCCCTGCCCCTCCCCCACAGGCCGGGGTCCGGCCGACCCGCGCCTCCCACATGCCCGTTTTTCTTGCTTTCCTCTGCAGTGTTTCTGAGGAGATTGGATGGAGAGAGTGGGGGGCTGCCCCACCCCACCCCAGGGATGTCAGAGACCCTTCATGCCTGGGGCCATCACCCCTGCCCTGGCTGCATTTCTCTGGACCACCGGGCAATTGGGGGGCTGCCCTGGGCCTCAGTTTACCCAGACAGCGGCAACCTCTCTGGGCAGGAAGGGAGGGGACAGGAGCAAGGCACCACGTGGGCAAAAAGCAACATGGAAGCTCTGGGGGGCTGGCACTGTTAGATCTGAACCGGGACAAAGAGACTCACGGACACTGGGCAACCCCCCAGCGCACGCATGCACGCACACACATGCACACACATGCACACACATGCATGCATGGTCACACACAGAAGCACGTGTGCACACATACACAGGTGCACACACACGCACACACACAAGCATGCGCACACATGCATGCACACATGCATGCATGCACACATGCACAGGCACACACATACACACATACATGCATACACATACACACATGCATGCACACATGCATGCACACACAAGCACTCATGCACACACACATGCACACGCAGGCATGCATGTACATGCAGGCAGGCACACACAGGCACATGCATGCACGCACGTGAATGCTGGGGGGAAAGGCAGCTCAGACAGAGAAGGGAGCACCAAGTACAGGGTGCTAGGAGGGCCCGCTCAGGATGGGAGATGCGGGCTGAGAGTAGACTATAGACCGAACACGATGGCCACTCAATACCTCTACTGCAAACCACAACACCCAAAAGGAGAGAGAGAGCAGAAGGGAATGCCCTGCCACAGAGGCGGGGTGGGGGGGATGGGGGGGGTGGCGGGAGGGATGCTGGGACCATTGGTGGTGGAGAATGGGCACTGGTGGGGGGATGGGCACTCGCCCATTGTATGACCGAAATGCAAGCACAAAAGTCTGTAAGTCTGTAACTGTACCTCACTAATGTGCTTCACTCATAAAAAATTAAAAAACAAAAGAACTGAGAAGTTACATCTCTGCCTGGCTCCGAGCCTCCTCCTTCGAACACAAATCACCCAGCTGTGTGGCAGGGGGTAGGAGGTCCTACAAATCACCTAGCTTGCTTATGCTAGAACATTCCAGCCAAGGAAGTCCGCCTCATCAAGTGTAATGCAGAGGGGGAAGGGTCCAAGACACTATGGCTACGAGAGGCATCCCGGGTTTTAACTTAGTCATCCATATGGAAACCGTAAATCCTCCGCGCCCCGGCTCTGTGCAGCAAAATCTCACCCGACTCTATTTACCGTTTTGAAAGCACCCAAAGCCGATCGATTGAATTTTATTCCATTCTCCCTCATTAAGAAGAAATACGGGCTGTGGCTGGCTGAACTGTATATACGCCCCACTCACAGTGCTCGAGCTAAGAGCTGAAAAGCACAATTTGGGAAGATAGAACCGCGCCTAACGCCAGCCACTGCCCGGACACGCAAGTACCTGCAGGCAGGCGAGACCCCCTGCCATGGCGGCCCCTCTGGATTTAGACTTGACTTCCAATCAATACTCTAAATTATTATTATTATTATTATTATCATTATTAATTGGGCTGGAGCGATAGCACAGCGGTTGGGTGTTTGCCTTTCACGTGGCCGACCCGGGTTCGATTCCTCCATCCCTCTCGGAGAGCCCGGCCAGCTACCGAGAGGATCCCGCCCGCACAGCAGAGCCTGGCAAGCTCCCCGTGGCGTATTCGAGATGCCAAACACAGTCACGACAAGTCTCTGTGGAGACGTGACTGGCGCCCGCTCGAGCAAATTGATGAGCAATGGGATGACAGTGACAGTGACATTATTATTATTATTACTGTGTTTTTTTTTGTTTTTTTTTTTTTGCTTTTTGGGTCCCACCCAGCTATGCTCAGGGCAGACTCCTGGCTCTGCACTCAGGAATCACTCCTGGTGGTGCTCAGGGGACCCTATGGGATGCTGGAATTGAACCCGGGTCAGCCTCGTGCAAGGCCAATGCCTTCCCCGCTGTGCTATCTGTCCAGTTCCATTATTATTATTATTATTATTATTATTATTATTATTATTATTATTATTATGACCTTTTGGGTCCCACCCGGTGATGCTCAGGGCTGACTCGCAGCTCTGCACTCAGGAATCACTCCTGGCAGTGCTCGGGGGGACCCTATGGGATGCTGGGCATCGAACCCGGGTCCAACTCATGCAAGGTCAACACCTTCCTGCTGTGTTATCACTCTGGTCCAGAACTCAGGTAGGGGGTGTCTTTATCTCAAAGCCATAAGCCCAAATGCTGCCTCGTTGCACTTTCTCCTGACTCACTTTTCTCTGAACTCTCACTCGGTCAGGGGCCGGCCACTCCCCGTAGCCCCGTACCCTTGGGGTGTGCCCGGGGGTCTCGGGACACGGCTGGGCGCAGGATGAGGGAAAATGGGCTAAGGCTTGGCATGGTGACAGCCACACCAGGCGTGACAACCATCAGGCCTACAAACTCGTCTGCTCGATCTCGTCTCTACAGCAGGGCCGGGGATGGGCGGCCTCTCCTTTTCTTTTTTCTTTTTTTTGGTTTTTGGGTCACACCTGGCAATGCACAGGGGTTACTCCTGGCTCTGCACTCAGGAATGACTCCTGGCGGTGCTCAGGGGACCCTATGGGATGCTGGGGATCGAACCCGGGTCGGCCGCGTGCAAGGCAAACGCCCTCCCCGCTGTGCTATCGCTCCAGTCCAGCCTCTCCTTTTCTCTCTGGGGGCAGAAAGGCGCAGGTGAGGAAGTAAATCGTTCCAGATTAAACACGGCTTTTTTTTTTAAAATTTATTTATTTTTAATTAGAGAATCACCGTGAGGGTACAGTTACAGATTTATACACTTTTGTGCTTATACTTCTCTCATACAAAGTTTGGAACCCATCCCTTCACCAGTGCCCATTCTCCACCACCCGTAAACCCAGTGTCCCTCCCACCCTCCCCAATCCCATCTCCCCCCCACCCCACCCTGCCACTGTGGCAAGGCATTCCCTTCTGTTTTCTCTCTCTAATTAGCTGTTGTGGTTTGCAATAAAGGTGTTGAGTGGCCGCTGTGCTCAGTCTCTAGCCCTCATTCAGCCCGCAACTCCCTTCCCCCACATGGCCTTCGACTACAATGTAGTTGGTGATCGCTTCTCTGAGTTGACCTTTCCCCGGAACGTGAGGCCAGCCTCGAAGCCATGGAGTCAACCTCCTGGTACTTATTTCTACAGTTCTTGGGTGTTAGTCTCCCACTCTGTTACTCTATATACCATAGATGAGTGCAATCTTTCTATGTCTGTCTCTCTCTTTCTGACTCATTTCACTCAGCATGAAACTTTTCATGCCCATCCACTTGACTACAAAATTCTTGACCTCCTTTTTTCTAACAGCTGCATAGTATTCCATTGTATAGATGTACCAAAGTTTCCTCAACCAGTCATCCGTTCTGGGGCATTCGGGTTTTTTCCAGATTCTGGCTATTGTAAACAGTGCTGCGATGAACATACATGTGCAGATGTTGTTTCGATTGTACTTTTTTGCCTCTCTGGGATATATTCCCAGCAGTGGTATTGCTGGGTCAAATGGGAATTCAATATCTAATTTTTTGAGAGTCGTCCAAATTGTTTTCCAGAAGGGCTGAACCAGTCGGCATTCCCACCAGCAGTGAAGAAGGGTCCCTTTCTCCCCACATCCTCTCCAACAGCGGTTGCTTTTGTTCTTTTGGATGTGTGCTAGTCTCTGTGGTGTGAGGTGGTATCTCATGGTTGTTTTGATCTGCATCTCTCTGATGATTAGTGATGCAGAACACTTTTTCATGTGCCTTTTGGCCATTCGTATTTCTTCCTTGGTAAAGTTTCTGTTCATTTCTTCGCCCCATTTTTTGATGGGGTTGGATGTTTTCTTCTTGTAGAGTTCAACCAGTGCTTTATATACCATTGATATCAACCCCTTATCTGATGGGTATTGTGTAAATATCCTTTCCCATTCTGTGGATAGTCTTTGTATTCTGGTCACTGTATCTCTTGCGGTGCAGAAGCTTTTTAGTTTAATGTAGTCCCATTTGTTGATCTCTGTTTTTACTAGATTGCTTAGTTCCGTGTCACCTTTGAAGATACCTTTATCTTCAATATCGTGGAGGGTTTCGCCGACCTTGTCTTCAATGTACCTTATGTAAACACGGCTTTCAATCAGAGTCTGGTTTCAGAACAGGCCCAATATTTCATGGCATGTGACATAGGAAGGAAAGTTCAGCTCCCGGTTGATTGGGAGTCCAGGAGAAAAGGGTCTTTTGCTTGTTTGTTTTTGTTGGGTCCCACCCGGCGATGCTCAGGGCTGACTCCTGGCTCTGCACTCAGGAATCACCCCTGGCGGTGCTCGGGGGACCCTATGGGATGCCGCAGATCGAACCCGGGTCGGCTGCGTGCAAGGCCAACGCCCTCCCCGCTGTGTGTGCTATCTGTCCAGTTCCATTATTATTATTATTATTATTATTATTTGGGACTTTTGGATCCCACCCGGCGATGCTCAGGGCTGACTCCTGGCTCTGCACTCAGGAATTACTCCTGGTGATGCTCAGGGGACCCTATGGGATGCCGCGGATCGAACCCGGGTTGGCCATGTGCAAGGCAAACGCCCTCCCCACTGTGCTATTGCTCCAGCCCAGGAAGAAAAGGTTTTGAGGCTGGATTTGAAGCGTACTCTGCGAGCTCATTTTATGCCCTGGCAAAATGCTTGATTTTATGGTTAGTTTATTCTATTTGTCTAGACTCATATCACTGATCAGTTACTTATTATTGATTATCACTGTCACTGTCATCCCATTGCTCATCGATTTGTTTGAGCGGGCACCAGTAACATCTCTCATTGTGAGACTTATTGTTACTGTTTTTGGTATATTATTGATTACCAGTTATTGTTATTTTTTTGTTTGTTTTTTTGATCATACCCGGTGATGCACAGGGGTTACTCCTGGCTCTGCACTCAGGAATCACTCCTGGCAGTGCTCGGGGAACCCTATGGGATGCTGGGAACTGAACCCAGGTCGGCCTCGTGCAAGGCAAACACCCTCCCTGCTATGCTATGGCTCCAGCCCCTGATTATCAGTTATTTTAAAAATGACATCCTCTTGCATGCAGTTGACTCCAGTTTGATCCCTGGCACCATGCATGGTCCCCAAGCCCTGCCAGGAGTGATCTCTGAGCACAGAGCCAGGATATCGGATGCGCCTGAGGCTGCGTGTGTCCCTAACCATTGGGCTTCCTCAAGGAAGTGCAGACTGGAAGTGCTCTGTGGGGAACCTTCTCCCCAAGACCCTTCTTTGACAACTTTCTGAGGGAGGGCAGAACTGGTGTGTGGGACAGGACGGGGGTCGCCCTGGTGATGGTGGTGGGGGGGGGGCCACAATCAGATGCGGATGAAGAAAAGCAACAGTCTTCACTAGTCAGCACCGCTGCCAACAGCACCCCCCTGCGGGTCACACAGCTGAATTCGTCAGACCCACCCGCCGGTCAGCCCACTGAAGAGTTTTATAGCCCGAGAGGGACGCCAAGCCCCGCGGCGCTCACGGGAGAAGTCGAGTGAGGAAGAGGCTGGCGGCTGGTGGGGGTGGGGGGGGGGTCATTCCTTTAGGTCACCCGGCGGGCTTCTGAAGTGGGAATTAAGAATTCAGCTTTGTGGGGCTGGAGTGATAGCACAGCGGGGAGGGCGTTTGCCTTGCACGCAGCCGACCCGGGTTCGATTCCCAGCATCCCATAGTGTCCCCCGAGCACCGCCAGGAGTGATTTCTGAGTGCAGAGCCAGGAGTCAGCCCTGAGCATCGCCGGTGTGACCTAAAAAGCAAAAAAAAAAAAAAAAAAAAAAAAAAGACCATCTGTGCCAAGCTGTCGGGGGTCCGAGACCCCCGGTCAGGGCGTGCCGGCAGCTGGGCGCGGGGAGGCCTCATCAGCTCTGGCTGGCTGTGGGGTCTGCACATTCACAAAATAATTCCCAGTTCCCTTGGAAACCTGCGAGCCGGCTCTAAATTTAGCGGGTTCACTCTGTGCTGCTGTGAGATGTGCAGGGAAGAGACGGGGGGGGGGGCGGTTTACCCGCCCGGCAGGGCTCCCGCCCACCCCCACCCCCAGGCCCAGAGACCACAGCGGGGGAACTCAGAGCATCCCCCCCCGAATTACGCCCCCCCCCCCGTTCCCCACTGCTCTGGGCTCCCCTCCTCTGCCTCAGCTGTTCTGTGAAGCCCCATGCCATCTGCCACCTGTTCTCTGGTCGATGCTCGTGAGAGGCGTGACTGTGTGTGAGACCCTCAGGACCCGCCAGGTGGGATTCTTGAGGCTTCTGGAAGGTTCCAGCGGCCTGTGCAGTAATGCGGATCCTCTTCCTTTCAGCCGTGGGAGGAGGGCTTGGGACAAGTGCTGCCTCTTTTTATTTATTTTCTGGTCTGGGCTGACTCCCAGCTCTGTGCTCAGGGCTGATTCTTGGCTCTTTGCTCAGGGCTGACTCCCTGCTCAGTGCTCAGGGATGACTCCCGGCTCTGTGCTCAGGGATGACTCCTGGCTCTGTGTTCAGGGCTTACTGAGCTCTGAACTCTGTGCCCTGGGCTGACTCCTGGCTCTGTGCTCAGGGCTAACTCCTGGCTCTGTGCTCAGGGCTCACTCCCGACTCTATGCTCAGGGCTTACTCCTGGCTCTGTGCTCAGGGCTTACTCCCGGCTCTGTGCTCAGGGCTCACTCCCGGCTCTGTGCTCAGGGCTCACTCCTGACTCTGTGCTCGGGGCTCACTCCCAGCTCTGTGCTCAGGGCTGACTCCCGGCTCTGTGCTCTGGGCTGACTCCCGGCTCTGTGCTCAGGGCTAACTCCTGGCTCTGTGCTCGGGGCTAACCCCTGGCTTTGTGCTCAGGGCTGACTCCCGACTCTGTGCTTGGGGCTCACTCCCTGCTCTGTGCTCAGGGCTGACTCCTGATGGGGCCTGGGGGACCCTATGAGATGCCTGGGATCAAACCTAGGTAGTGGCCCTACCCACTGCACTCTCTCTCTGGCCCCGGGCAGACTGCCTTCACCAGGACAGCAGGGAGGTGTGGACGGTTGCTAAAAGCTCCTCCACTGGCCTGGCAACTTATCCCTGGCCGGTCACTGCTTCCTCTTCTTCCTTCTGGTTATCAGCAGTTCCTGGGGGTGGGGGGGCGGTGACTCCCTCCCTACCTTCCTGCATCCCATCTGCTCACTGACGCCCCCTACTGGACAGGGGCACTACGCCTAATACTGCCGCCTCTAGCTCATGTCTTTATGTCTGTTAAACGCAGCGTGCAAGGGAAGCTGGGATCTGACACCCTAAGTCGCTCTCAGGCTCTTTTCGTCCTATTCTGGCCTTCTGACTCGTGCTCAGGGTCACCGCATGCCCAGGAGGGTGGCACGGGTGCACAGAAACCTGGGAAGTGGCCATCTGAACTCGGTCCTTAACGGCCCCACCCAGCTCCGTTCCCCTGCACCCCGGGGCACGGCATGGAGTCAGTTTGGGAATTCTCTGGGTTTTCCCCCGTGCAGTCTTTGTCTAAAATACTCCTGTCAGGCAGCGGGAAGGGCGTCTGCCTGCCTTGCACGCGGCCGACCCGGGTTCGATCCCCGGCATCCCCTAGGGTCCCCCGAGCACCGCCAGGAGTGATTCCTGAGTGCAGAGCCGGGAGTCAGCCCTGAACATCGCTGGGTGGGACCCAAAAAGCAAAAATAAAAAAATCAAGAAAGAGGAACTTCAAGGTGGGGGCCGGGGGGGGGGGAGTTCTAGGTAGCCCCCGAGTGCAAGGGCCAGGGAGGCCACAGATAAAACTCTCCAGGCTGGGGCTGGAGCGATAGCACAGCGGGGAAGGCGTTTGCCTTGCACGCGGCCGACCCGAGTTCGAATCCCAGCATCCCATAGGGTCCCCTGAGCACCGCCAGGGACAATTCCTGAGTGCATGAGCCAGGAATGACCCCTGTGCATTGCTGGGTGTGACCCCCCCAAAAAAAAAAACTCTCCAGGCTGCCGGTGAGACATCGTGGAAACAGAGGAGGGGGCGGCGGGGTGAGAGGGGTCCCGAGAAACGTCCCTGGGGCACCCCACGTGTGATGGGGCGTCGGCAGAGATGCACAGGGAGCAGCAGCTACGGGCTGGAGGGGAGCAGAGGGGGGCGTGTCAAGTGGGCCCATGAGTCCAGTGTGACAAGGGTCCCCCGGCAGGCAGACGAGGGCAGGGAGCCGAGTGTGGCACTGCGGAAGGCCATGGGGCGACCGGATCAGAGGGAGCGAGACGCTGGATGCACAGGGACGCCGAGTGCCCGGAGCAGAGAGGAAAGGGGTGGCAGGGGTGAGGCAGGGGGAGGGGGACACCCAGTATCCCCAACGGGGAGAGCCGGCTTTGGGTAAGAGTCTCGTCACTGCGAGTTGGCAGGATAAAAGCAAGAGGGTGAAAGCAAGAGGGTGAAAGCAAAGGGCAGGGCCAGGGGGGCGGGAGCTTCTCTCCACTCCCCTCATTCATTTCGCAAAGAAGTGAGTAGCAGAGAGCCAGGGGTGAGCCCTGAGCACAGAGCCAGGAGTCAGCCCTGAGCATAGAGTAAGGAGTCAGCCCTGAGCACAGAGCTGGGAGTCAGCCCTGAGCACAGAGCCAGGAGTCATCCCTGAGCACAGAGCCGGGAGTCAGCCTGAGCACAAAGCCGGGAGTGAGCCCTGAGCACAGAGCCAGGAGTCAGCCCTGAGCACAGAGGCAGGAGCCAGCCCTGAGCACAGAGGCAGGAGTCAGCCCTGAGCACAGAGTAAGGAGTCTACCGGCATGGGAATGGAGGCCAGGGCACGAGCTTCCTCATCTCTCAATGATTCCCAACTCTTTGCGGGGGGGGGGCGGGGAGGGTGAATCTGAGGAGCAGTCAGGAGTTGGCATTTCTCGTCTGGAAATTGTCACATCTCCCTGGGCTGGTGCTATTTATGCACATGGAACATTTGCTGGAATTGTATGAGAGGGAGAAAGAGAGAAGGAGAGAGAGAGGGAGAGAGAGAGCAAGGGAGAGGGGGAAGAGAGGAGAGAGAGAGGAGAGAGAGAAGGAGAGAGAGGGAGAGAGAGAGCAAGGGAGAGGGGGAAGAGAGGAGAGAGAGAGGAGAGAGAGAAGGAGAGAGAGGGAGAGAGAGAGCAAGGGAGAGGGGGAAGAGAGGAGAGAGAGAGGAGAGAGAGAAGGAGAGAGAGAGGGAGAGAGAGAGCAAGGGAGAGGGGGAAGAGAGGAGAGAGAGAGAGGAGAGAGAGAAGGAGAGAGAGAGGGAGAGAGAGAGCAAGGGAGAGAGAGGAGAGAGAGAAGGAGAGAGAGGGGGGAGAGAGAGGGAGGAGAGGGAGAGGGAGAAAGAGAGAGAGGGAGAGAGAGCAAGGTAGAGGGGGAGAGATGGAGAGAGAGAGGAGAGAGACAGAAGGAGAGAGAGGGGGAGAGAGAGGGAGGAGAGGGAGAGTGAGAGGGAGAAAGAGAGAGGGGAAGAGAGAGGGGAAGAGAGAGGGAGAGAGAAAGAGAGAAAGGGAGGGGGGAGAGAGAGGGAGGAGAGGGAGAGGGGGAGAGAGAGGGAGGAGAGGGAGAGGGGGAGAGAGAGAAAGAAAAAGGGAGGGGGAGAGAGAGGGAGGAGAGGGAGAGGGAAAGGGAGAAAGAGAGAGAGGGAGAGAGAGGGAGAGAGAGAAAGAGAAAGGGAGGGGGAGAGAGAGGGAGGAGAGGGAGAGGGAGAGGGAAAGGGAGAAAGAGAGGGGGAGAGAGAGGGAGAGAGAGAGAAAGAGAAAGGGAGGGAGAGAGAGGGAGGAGAGGGAGAGGGAGAGGGAAAGGGAGAAAGAGAGAGAGGGAGAGAGAGCAAGGTAGAGGGGGAGAGAGAGGGAGAGAGGGGGAGAGAGCAAGGGAGAGGGGAAGAGAGGGAGAGAGAGAGAAAGGGAAAGAGAGCAAGGGAGGGGGAGAGAGAGGGAGAGGGAGAAAGAGAGAGAAAGTCGGGGGTACTGCGGCAAGAATGAAAGGCTGAGTAAAATCCTGTGTGTGTTCTATAATACATGTCTGGGAAAACAGATCTGTATTCCCTATAAACACACAGGCTTGCAGACATACATTCACCTCCAAAGACAGGGAGAAAGCGCAGACCTCCAGGAAGAGCTGTGGTCGGGAAAGAGGGGCTCTGGGAACCCCCGCAGCACCTCCCCCTCCCCACCCCCACCTTATGGGTGGGACCCGACAGGACCCTCTTCCCTGCCGATCACGTCCAACCTGCGCCTTGCCCGTGTCTTGGCCTGGATACTGGCGTTTCCCTCCTGCCGAGAGGCAAACAAACAAGGGTGGGCTTGGTGGGCTTGGATGAGCTGGAAATATCCAGGAAGCGGTAGCTTCCGGCGGGGCCGGGGGGGGGGGGGGGGCGGGAAGGACGCGACGTCAGGATTTCCAGACTTTGTGCATGAGGATGTGTTGGGGACTGCTCAGGACCCTGAACAAAAGAGGACCCCAAAACCTTTACCCTGGACAAACCAGAAAATTCCATTACCAGCTTTGCTTGACCTGAGGCACAGGTGCCCTTGTGACAAAGGAAATAGCCAAACTCAAGAGGTAAAAGTAGCCCAGGGCAGTTAACTAAGAGACACCATTAAGCCCCTAAGTAGAATACCTTCCTCTACCTTGTGCCTTCCTCCTGCCAGATGCTCCTGCCAGATAGACCCTTGCCTTCCCCTCCCCACTATTTCTCAATCTACTCTTGAAGAATGTTGTAAGCCCACCTAATACACCCCGAACCTTTCCTTATTTGGTCTGAGAAGACACTTCCCTGATGATTGACAACTTATGTACCAACCCCCTGCTAAGAAAAGTATAAAGCCAGTGTGGCAGTTAATAAAGTTGCCCTTGATCGGCATGTGTCGTCTTGGGCCCCCTATTTATTATCCTCACTAGTTTTATTTCAGGTCGGAACCGCTCACAGAACCCACCCAATTAGGAGCGCTTTCCACTGTTGTCTCTCCGCGGGCCGGAGAGATCTCCAGGGGAACGCGCAAGGATGTGCCAAGACCCCCCAGGAGTGCCTTTGTCTATAGTAGAGGGAGGTGTTTCTCTAAGTCAAAGCGGGGGCACCCCAGGGCTGGGAAGCCCACCCTCACTGGGGGAAAGGCAGCTGGGATGGAGAAGGGAGCACTGTGTGAAGGATGCTCGGAGGGCTCGCTCGGGATGGGAGATGCGCGCTGAAAGTAGACTATGGACCAAACATGATGGCTGCTTGGTACTTGTATTGCAAACCATGACACCCAAAGGGAGAGAGAGAGTAAGAGGGAAGGTGCCTGCCACAGAGGCGGGGGGGGGGGGGAGAATGGGGTGGGGGTGGTGGGAGGGATGCTGTGGAGCACTGGTGGTGGAGAATGGGCACGGGTGGAGGGACAGGTGCTCGATCACTGTGTCGCTGAAGCGCAATCATGAAAGTCTGTAAGTCCGTAACTGTATCTCACGGCGATTCATTCAAATAAAAATTAAAAAAAACACCATCACCAAAAGACAAAAAAATAAATAAACTCTCTCCTGGTCTTTAATGTCTGTTTTTTAAAAATGGGAGCACTGGGGGCTGGAGCGATAGCACAGCGGGTAGGGCGTTTGCCTTGCACGCGGCCGACCCGGGTTCTAATCCCAGCATCCCATATGGTCCCCTGAGCACCGCCAGGAGTAATTCCTGAGTGTAGAACCAGGAGTAACCCCTGTGCATCGCCGGGTGTGACCCAGAAAGCAAAAAAAAAAAAAAAATGGGAGCACTGAAGGGGTCCTTGAAGGGAGCTGGGCAAGACAGCAAATTCCCTTGGGTCACTGACCTTCTCCCCTTTTCCCTCGTCTTCTTTCAACTTTTCCTCCGTCCTGCCCAATTAGCTGCAGAGAATTAGCTGCAGAATTAGCTGCGGAGCGCAGGAACCGGGCTGGGTATGAACATCGCAGAGTTAGAATGAGAAGGGCTCCCATCCGGAGCTGCACAGGCGACGGAGACCGACTGAGGGGAAACTGAGTCACCGGTCTCCGGCCACACCTATGATGGGTCAGGAGAGACGGGCAGGAGGCCCAGAGTGGACCATGTGATGCGGAGAGAGTGAGAGGGCTATGCCGGGCACCCCCCAAACACAGTGAGACCTGTCAACCAAGGAGGCTGTAGCTTCTGGAATTCTCATTCCGGGAAGAGGAGAATATCAACTCAGCTCCCCAGGCAACCACCCAGGTCTACTCCTAAGAGGAGATGCGCCATCTATCTGTCTGTCTATCTGTCCATCTATCTGTCCATCTATCTATCTATCCATTTGTCTATCATCCATCCATCCATCCATCCATCCATTCTTCCATCCATCCATCCATTCTTCCATCGGTCCATCCATCCATCCATCCGTCCATCCATCCATCCATCCATCCTTCCATCCGTCCATCCGTCCATCCATCCATCCATCCTTCCATCCATCCACCCACCCACCCATCCATCCATCTATCCATCCATCCATCCTTCCATCCTTCCTTCCATCCGTCCGTCTGTTTGTCCATCCATCCATCCATCCTTCCATCCATCCATCCATCCTTCTATCGATCCATCTATCCATCCATCCTTCCATCCATTCATTCGTCCATCCATCCTTCCATCCATTCATTCGTCCATCCATCCTTCCATCCATTCATTCGTCCATCCATCCTTCTATCCATCCATCTATCCATTCATCCTTCCATCCTTTCATCCTTCCGACAATCCATCTATCCATCCCTCCATCCCTCCTTCCCTCCATTCCTCCATCCCTCTATCCCTCCTTCCATACCATACCTCCATCCTTTCATCCATCCATCTGTCCTTCCATCCATTCGTCCTTACATCCATCCACCTATCCATCCATCCCTCCATCCATTCATCCCTCCCTCCATCCATCCATCCCTCCATCCATCCATCCCTCCATCCATCCATCCCTCCATCCCTCCATCCCTCCATCCTTCCATCCATCCCTCCATCCCTCCCTCCATCCCTCCATCCTTCCATCCATCCCTCCATCCATCCATCCATCCATCCCTCCATCCATCCATCCATCTATCCCTCCATCCCTCCATCCTTCCATCCATCCCTCCATCCTTCCATCCATCCCTCCATCCCCCCATCCATCCCTCCATCCTTCCCTCCATCCTTCCATCCATCCCTCCATCCTTCCATCCATCCCTCCTTCCATCCATCTACCCCACCCAGCTCAGGTGCCTGCAAGCCATCACTGACATACCAGACAGAGGCAAGCCCTGGGAACCCTCCCATCCTGGCGCCAGCCAGCAGACAGCGGGCACCTCGGCATCTAGTGCCCCTTGCCCGGGCTCTTGGGAAATTCCTTCCCTTTCCCGGTCTCTGGCCCGCGGGTGCCAGAAGTCTGTGTCGAGTGGGAAACGGGTTGTCAAGATACGAGTCTTTCCACCGCAGATATTTACAGCACAGTCCTGCAGGCAACTGTGGCTCAATGGAACATTTACTCTGCAGTATAATTTTTCTATCATATCACATGCATTAATAAAGGCAATTTAGAAAAAGACCCATAAAGTCATTCTGACGCCCCCCCCCCCCCGCCTTTTCGCCAATTGCCAGGGTAATAAAATGCCTCTGCAGTATGCCAAGGCGGAGACACGGTGCCCTTTCGCTTGATTAAGTCAAGTCCCTTCAGCGTTTACAGCGAGATATTCGTCTGTCTCTTTATTGCCGTCTGATTTTAATCTGAGCCGTGGATTCCGGTATGAAGATGGCACTTCCCTGCTAGCTTTAGAGAAAGTATGACTGAGCCATACATTAGAAGGATCTGGGGAGGGGGAGCAAGGAAGCAGGCTTAGAAAGTTCAAGCACTGGGTCGGAGCAGTAGCACAGCACAGAGGGCGTTTGCCTTGCACGCGGCCGACCCGGGTTCGATCTCCGGTGTCCCATAGGGTCCCCTGAGCACCGCCAGGGGTGATTCCTGAGCGCAGAGCCAGGAGGAACCCCTGAGCATTGCCAGATGTGAACCAAAAAGAAAAATAAGAAAAAAATGTTCTAGCATTTCCAGGAGCTCCTGATATTTTACAAGATAACCCCCCTTCCCCCGAGTCATTCAGGTCAGCCAAGTCCTTCCGTGTCATGTCAGCTGGGAAGCTCTGAGGTCTCATGGACGTGTGCCCCAGGGAACAGACAGCTCATGAGGGGTAAATGGTAGCTAACGGAGAGCACGGGCCGGCTTCCACCAGGAACCACTGTCACTGTCATCCCGTTGCTCATCGATTTGTTTGAGCGGGCACTAGTCACGTCTCTCATTGTGAGACTTATTGTTACTATTTTTTTTTTGCATATTGAATACACCACGGGGAGCTTGCCAGGCTCTGCCGTGCGGGCGGGATCCTCTCGGTAGCTGGCCGGGCTCTCCGAGAGGGGTGGAGGAGTCGAACACGGGTCAGCCGCATGCAAGGCAAACGCCCTACCTGCTGTTTTGTCACTCCAGCCCCCACCAGTAACCAATAATCAATAATCAATTAATAATCAATCATCTTCATGTCCATATGGGGCTCAAGGAGAATTGTTTAGCCTCAGGGAAGGGGGCAGACAGAGGGACAGGCCGGCGGGGTGCAGCTGGGGGGGGGGCTCATTGTAGGGATGCTGTGACGGCAGCTCCCAAATCTGTAGGATGTGACAGTTCTCAGAGGGCAACGCTCTCCCTGGGGTTTTGCTGCTTCACAGAGAAGAGCCCAAGAGGCAGCTCCAGTGGAAGTAAAACCTTCAGTTTGAGGCCTCCACCCCAGAAGAACTTCTGGCTCCCACTGGAGGGCCGCACCTCTGAGGGTCAAACTCACAGCCTCAGGCGTCTGGGTCAGAGACGCCCCTCAGGGCACTCATCATCGGACTCAAAATCCAAGCCAGGGGCTGGAGCGATAGCACAGCGGGGAAGGCGCTGGTCTTGCATGCAGCCGACCCGGGTTCGATTCCCGGCATCCTCATATGGTTCCCTGAACACCGCCAGGAGTGATTCCTGAGTGCAGAGCCAGGAGGAACCCCTGTGCATCGCCGGGTGGGACCCAAAAAGAAAAAAAAACATAAGCTGGTAACTGAGCACTGAGAACTGGGAATGCGGGGGGTTGGGGGGCAGAGGCGGGAGCTCTGAGCAGCCTGTCTGGGCACTGGGCAGAGATATACATCACTGTCGTCCCGTTGCTCATCAATTTGCTCGAGCGGGCACCAGTCACGTCTCCATGGTGAGACTTGTTGTGACTGTGTTTGGCATCTCGAAGACACCACAGGGAGCTTGCCAGGCTCTGCCGTGCGGGAGGGATCCTCTTGGTAGCTTGCCGGGCTCTCTGAGAGGGGTGGAGGAATCGAACCCGGGTCGGCCGCGTGCAAGGCCAATGCCCTCCCCGCTGTGCTATCGCTCCAGCCCTGGGCAGCGATACTGGGTCATAAATCCTGATGCAGACCAGGACAGAACAGAAGGTTCCAGAGCCATCTGTCACCGGGGCGGGAAGGGTTGCAGGGCCACGAAAACAATTTGTTAATTAATAAAGGCCTCTGTGGGACCTAGAACAGAAGGCGCCCACCAGGAAGATTTCCAGCAATGAGCCATCCTATACGTGCCCCTCCTGCCTCAGTGACCCTCCGGGTGTTATCACGATGCAACCAATCAAGGACTGCACCCTCCATGCTTCTCTTGTCTCACAATTTGTTATACTGTCAGAAAAACTATAAAAAAGTGCTCCGCGCTCCTGCCCGGGGCCACAATTTCAGGGTGATTGCCTGGTTGCTGTCTCGATGTTAAATAATTAAGCCCCCTTGCCTTCTTGCCTTCAGATGGGTTCGGCATGACTGATGAAGGGAATCTGTTAAAACGAAACGACACCAGCCTCTCACGGGTGTCTTTCCCTGAGCTCCGATTGTCTATGAATGTGTCTTCGCATACCACATTCAATAAATGCTGAATACCACAGTCATCTTTCCACCCATCCGTGCATCCGTCCACCCATTCATCCATCCACCCGTGCATCCATCCACCATCCTTCCACCCATCCTTTCACCCATCCATCCATCCTCTCACCCATCCATCCATTTGTTCACCCATCCATCCACTCACCCATCCACCCATCAACTCACTCTTCCATCCATTACTCCATCCATTCCTCCATCCCTCCATCCATCCATCCCTCCATCCACCCCTCCATCCATCCCTCCATCCCTACATCCATCCATTCCTCCATCCATCCATCCATTCATCCTTCCATCCATCCATTCCTCCATCCATCCATCCATCCTTCCATCCATCCATCCATCCATCCATCCATTCCTCCATCCATCCATCCCTCCATCCCTCCATTCCTCTATCCATCCATCCATCCCTCCATCCATCCATCCATTCCTCCATCCATCCTTCCATTCTTCCATCCATCCATCCATCCATCCATCCATCCATCCATCCATCCATCCATCCATCCTTCCTTCCATTCTTCCATCCATCCATCCATCCATCCATCCATCCATCCATCCACCCACCCATCCACCCACCCAGGTGGGACATGGCACATAAAAGTCCTCTAGACCAAACAAGGGAATCTGGATTCTATTCTGATCGCACTGCAAGCCTCTAAACAAGATTTTGTGTGCAAGTTTCAAACCTGTTCCAAGGACTTCCTCCCTCCCCCGCTACACCCCATTTCTTGGACCCGACACAAACGGCCCACATCAAATTTCCAATTCCTTCCAGGCATGTACACGCCCCAGCCAAGAGGCTCAGAAAATGCCGTCAGCCCGCTGAGGTTTCCTCCTGACAGGTCCCCCGAACAGCCAACAGATGGGTAACAATTGATAGCTTGCTGGAGCCTTTGGGATGAGAGGGCGGGTAACAACGTTCAGTCACTGCCGACGGTAATCACAGCATAGATTTAAAGGAACAAGTATATCTCCGGCTTGGCACCCCTCCCCACCCTGATGAGATGGAGAACCAGTATCTCCCGAATCATGGCTTGGGGCTGCAACCCACTGTCCCTTGGGAAGGAGAGGAAGCCACCCCACCCCCGGGTTGGTACCGGGAGCAAGGTTTGTGGGTCATCTGCTTTCATGAGCTATCGGTGGGATCTATCCACGCAACTGGTGTGAACTAAGTGCTCGCTTTGAAGACGTGATGGACGATTGAATTTCATCCAAGCTGCTATGGGGGAGAGTCACGGGGACCCTGGGGGGTCTGGGGGTTGAACTCACCACTCCAGCCCCGAATTTATTTTTCTTTAGCTATTCCAACCCCACACGTGTCTAGAATAGCACAGAACCTGTGTTAGTCTACCAGTGCACTGCGGGAGAGAGTTCCTGGGCTGAAGCAGTTCCGCCTCAGGGTACACACAGGCAAATATTTGGCATGAATGCTCTGGTTTAAGTTAGTAGCTTTTGAAAATAGCCAGGAGCCACGTCGAGCACAAAACACATGGACGAGGACTCCATCCAATATCAGGTGATAAACTCCTCCCTCATTTCCTGGCTTCATAAATGATTCTAGCTGGAAGAAGTTCATTCTAAAATCCTGTAATTCTCCGTGAAAAGCTCGATTACATCTTTAAAAAATGGAAATGATATTTCTCCTCTCCGCTGCCTAGGAAAGAAAGCCATCGCTCAGTGTAGCCTGGGGGGGGGGGGAAACTGAGGCATTCGGCAATGCAGTGGCCAATTTCTCGGGCTGGTAGACAACGGGGATTTCTTGCCCGTTGCTACAGGGGCTATTTTCATCCTGCTCCTGGCTGCTGGAATAATACTTCTTCCGTTTCCCAAAGTCTCCCGATCCTGGCAGATAAATTGTCAGCAGTCCTTCCCATTTCGGAAGCATTAAGCTGAAATCCTGTTAAGGTTCCCCATATATTAAAACTAAAACTTCTATTAACTTCTCCCCTGTCAGTACAATCGGAGCGAAATTAATTTTTACACTTGGGCAAACAGCAGAGAGAAAGGTGCTCCCAGAAGGGCTGCCCTGGGCTGCTGTGGGGAGAACTGGACAGTGGGCGGGGAGGGGCGGGGGGGGGGTGGTCTCTGGAGCCTTTGGGATGAGAGGGCGGAACTGTGCATTGGTGGGTGGGCCCGGTGGATGATTGACACCAGCAGAATTGTGGGCGGGGCCCCAGTAGGGGGGAGGGGGGAGGAGTTGGGGGCGGGGCAGAAAGTTCTGAACGAGATACAAGATTTGGCCTAAGAATTGGGGGCTTGGACCCCTAAGAATCCCACATCCCAGGGGCTGGAGCCATAGCACAGTGGAAGGGAGGGCGCTTGCCTTGCACGCGGCCGATCCAGGTTCGATTCCCAGCATCCCCTAGCGTCCCCCGAGCACCGCCAGGAGTGATTCCTGAGTGCAGAGCCTGGAGTCAGCCCTGTGCATCGCCGGGTGTGACCCGAAAGTCAAAAAAAAAAAAAGAATTCCACATTCCACATGCAGTCTCACTCCTGGGATGTCACTTGCCCTGTGACTCCCTCATGTTCCCCCCAAAAAAAACGGTTCTTCCTATTTCATTTTATTTATTTAGTTCTGCTTTTTTGGATCCCACCTGGCGATGCTCAGGGCTGACTCCTGGCTCTGCACTCAGGAATCACTCCTGGTGGTGCTTGGAGGACCCTATGGGATGCCGGGGATCGAACCTGGGTCGTTCCCGGGCAAAGGCAAACGCCCTCCCTGCCAGACTATCAACACCTGGCCCGAAACGGTTCTTCCTTGACACTGAACGTGGGACTTTCCACCCAGCCAGAAAGTTGAGTCTGTCTCGGTTCCTTGAAAGCTCCAAGCAGAAAGGGAGGCCCAGGGACTTAGCATCCACCGAGCATCACTTTGTCCTGGGTGCTCAGCAAAAAGTGTGTGTGTCCACGTGTATAACTGCGAGTCAGAACAGGTGCTGACTACATATGTCCAGAAAACACCAGAGCTCGGAGGAGACTGACCCGTCCCCTCGAGAAAGAAACAAATGACTTCACCTGGCTTCCGCATCTAGACTGTGTACCCAACTCTTTAAACAGGACATGAGACAGGAGTGATCGGTGAGGAGTGTCTTGAACTAGCTGATTGTTTGTCCACTGTATTGATTGTTTGGCTGCCTTATTGATTCGTTGGCTGCTTTCTTGATTCTTTGACTGCTCTATTTTTGGTGTCTGTTGAACGACTGCTTGCTTTATTTTTGGCTCCTGTGCTGGATTGTTTGGCTGACTGCTTTGGCTGGGTTTCTGTCAATTTGCTTGCTCGTGTAGGGAAACTTGAAGACAGTGGTTTGGCCCTTTTGAAAATGTCCTCCTGGTGTAAAAGCAAATGCCCCCTTCCGGAGGCTTTATCACTAATGCTTCCAAGTATGGGATTCTGACTTCGGTCTGCAGAATGGACACTTGTCACCCACTTTGTAAGCCGGTTGTGAGGCTGAGAGGGAATTGCGTGTTCAAAGCCCACTCAGAGCGGAGGTGGAGTTGTACCCATGTAAACCAGGATTGTCGCTTTGGTACTATTAATGCAACACCCTCTCTTTTTTTGCAAGAATGGGAGAGAGCGTCCTGTCCTTTCACTGTCGCCTACGCAAAAAACTGCTGCCTGCATTTCTGGCAGAAAACAATGGCACCCTCGATTCGATATGCATTCATTCCTTTGCTTGCTTAGGAATGGACACTGTATTTGTGACAGACAAGATCCATCTCTGTCCTGGAGTAACAGTACAGCAGGGAGGGCGTTTGCCTTGCAAACAGCCGACCTGGGCTCGATCCCCGGCACCCCTTAAGGGTCCCTCAAGCACCACCAGGAGTGATTTCCTGAGCTTGGAACTAGGAGTAACCCTTGAACATCACTGAGTGAGACCCAAAATGCAAATACTAATAATAATACATAGCACTGTAGCACTGTCGTCCCGCTGTTCATCGATTGGCTCGAGCGGGTGCCAGTCACGTCTCCACAGTGAGACTTGTTGTGACTGTGTTTGGCATCTCGAAGACGCCACGAGGAGCTTGCCAGGCTCTGCCGTGCAGGCGGGATCCTCTCGGTAGCTTGCCGGGCTCATAATACATAAATAAAAGATACACTGTCATTCCAAGGCGCTCACCAAGTGGCCGGGAGGACCAAGTGGAGCCTCGAGGGAAAATAAATCTAGGAGGCGCTGGATGAATTAAGGCCAACGGTACACACAGACCAGTATCATGAGGCCCACCGGTGGCCCTCACGACCTCCTCCGCCATCAGCTCTCCTCAGCACCATCGGAAGCATCCCCACCCCCCACCCCTGCTGTCCTCTCCAGCCACGCTCTCCGTGTCCCCGCCACCAAAGCCACTACCCGGACTCACCCCTGCACCATCACAGCGTCACCATTTGTCCCATCTCCCCAGCCCCTCCCGTCCCCAAACTCTCCGTCAGCCTCGAGGCTGTCGCCTCCCCTCCCCTCTCCTCCCCCGGCAGGACCATCTCTGGCCCATCACCTCCGCTATGACCTTTGCCATCCCTACTCCCACCCTGGCACGGCTCCAAACTCGAGGCCAAGACGGCCTGGAAGCGGACCCACCTTTGCTGCGAGGGTCACCCGTCTGGAGAGAGGAAAGGGAGGCCAGAGCGATCGCACAGCGGGGAGGGCGTTGGCCTTGTGTGCAGCCGACCCGGGTTTGATTCCCAGCATCCCATAGGGTCCCCCGAGCACCGCCAGGAGTGATTCCTGAGTGCAGAGCCAGGAGTAACCCCTGAGCATCACCGGGTGTGACCCCAAACAAACAAACAAACAAACAAACAAACAATAAACAGAGTCAAAGATTTCTTTCTTGGGCCACAGAGATAGCACATTGGAAAGGCACATGCCTTGCATGCGACTGACCTGGGTTCGGTCCCCAGCATCCCATATGGCTCCCCCTCCCCCCCACCCCCGAGCACCACCAGGAGAGAGTCCTGAGTGCAGAGCCAGGAGTCAGCCCTGAGCATCGCTGTGAGAGAGAGAGAGAAAGAGAGAGAGAGAGAGAGAGAGAGAGAGAGAGAGAGAGAGAGAGAGAGAGAGAGAGAGAGAGAGAGAGAGAGAGAGAGAAGAGAGAGAGGCTGGTACAATAGCACAGCAGGGAGGGCATTTGCCTTGTACACGCCGACCCGGGTTTGATTCCCAGAATCCCATAGGGTCCCCTGAGCACCGCCAGGAGTGATTCCTGAATGCAGAGCCAGAAGTAACCCCTGTGCATCGCTGGGTGGGACCCAAAAAGCAAAAAAAAAAAAAAAAATAGAGAGAGAGATTCATTTCTACTGGCCAACTGCAAGCTGGAAGACCCCAAAGAGAGCCCTAGAGATAAACATCTTCATCCCTGGGAGGAAAACTTCATGAATGCCACAGCGACAAAGGGAATGCTAAGCTGCGGCCTGTGACCCAAGGGGGCCCTCTCTCTCTCTCCCCCACTAGCTCCATGGGCAGAGATGCAGCTATTCAGTCATGGTGTGTGTGTGTGTGTGTGTGTGTGTGTGTGTGTGTGTGTGTGTGTGAGACCCAATGTGGCCCTCTCTCACCCCCACTAGCTCCGTGGGCAGAGATGCAGCTATTCACAGTCATAGGGGGTGTGTGTGTGTGTGTGTGTGTGTGTGTGTGTGTGTGTGTGTGTGTGTGTGACTCAACGTGGCCCTCTCTCACCCCCACTAGCTCCCTGGGCAGAGATGCAGCTATTCACAGTCATAGGGTGTGTGTGTGAGTGTGTGTGTGTGTGTGTGTGTGTGTGTGTGTGTGTGTAGGGGCGGGGGGGGGGGTGGACACACCCCGGCTGCCTCTCTCCCCTCACCCGCTCTCCCATCAGACAGTCGACAGCTCTTGACTTCCAACCTGAGCCAGAAATCGGGTTGCATGCGTAATACCCCCGGAAGATTCTATAAATGGTTTCTTTCATTTCCGATTGAAAGAACCAGAAGCAGGGAGGGGGTGTGGGGGGGGGGTAGGGGAGGAGGAAGGCAGGCATTGTATTCCTACTGCAGAGAGTTCATTTGATAAATAATGGATAGATAGAGAGAGAGAGTTGGCGGTCAGCACTGCTCTTGGCCGACTCGCCGTGGGGTGTGTGCGGGTGAGTTTTGACACCCTTCTCGGCGTTCCTGACAGCCGAGAGTGACGGCTGTCCGGCTGGCATTTGCAGAGGCAGGGCGCCCTGTTAACATTTGCCGCCGTGTCAGAAAGGTTAATGCAGCTCTCCCGGGAGCAACGGGCAGATGCGTCTGTCTCCCGGCGAGGGGGAGGGAGGAGGGGGCGGGGATGGGAGGGAGCCAGCTCACCCTGGCCCCCGAGAAACGGGTAGCATGAGGGGGACACCGGTCACCAGTGTCCACCAGAGGACACCGGGGGTGGGCATTATTCCGAGCATCTCACGGACGCCTCCTGAGCCGGAAGGAGACCTGAGCCACGCGGCTGACCTTTCCTGGGGCCACCCTGCTGCTGTCGGATGACCAGGAGGTTGCTCTGAGGGAAGCCCCAAGACTTGCAGTTCCCAAGGGGACAAACACTGGACAGACACACAAGGGGACAGAAAGAGGTGCAGACCCCTCCACATGGCGCTCGTTTTGTCCCTAAACTCCTGGGGTTCTTGCATATATTTATTTTTTGGCTTTTTGGGTCCCACCCAGCGATGCTCAGGGCTGACTCCTGGCTCTGCACTCAGGAATCACTCCTGGCAGTGCTCGGGGGACCCTAGGGGATGCCGGGGATCGAACCCGGGTCGGCTGCGTGCCAGGCAAATGCCCTCCCCGCTGTGCTATCGCCCCGCCCAGCCTGCCTACTTTTCCATGGTGTCTTCGCTGCCCAGGGTCCTCTCCACCCTCTGTCTTGGGTGTTCCTCACCCCTGGGGGCCGGAAGTGATGCCCCTGCCTGCGCATGGAGGAGGGTGGGGGGGGAGGGGGCTGGGGAGGTTCAGTCACTTGTCTCTGGAGGCCCAGAGGGAAGCGGAAGGAGCCTATTCAGTGACGAAGCTTCCAGTCAGGCGTCCTGTTCTGGCCCGGAGAAGCATCTACAAAGAGTGTGGAGAGCAGGACGGGACTTGCAAGTGTGTGAACCCAGTGTTGGTGTGTGTGTGTGCATGTGCACAGAGCATGCATTCACACATGCATGCACAACATAAGCAAACAAGCTCCCCCGCACCCAGCTTATGTGTGTCTACACGGACATGCAGATCCACACGATGGCGCCTATGTATACTCTGAGCCCAGGTCACACACCTGCATGTACACACACCTCCACGAGCACCCACACCTGTGCCACAACACCCTGCATGCATACACACACACACAGTGAACACACACATATTCACACACAGGCACACACATACTCACACACAGACAGGTTCACAGACACATGCATACACATGCACACACACAGGCAGGTGCACACACATATGCACACATACTCACACATAGAGACAGGTGCACACACATATGCATACACAGGCACACAGGCAGGTGAACACACATGCACACACACACATGTACACACAGAGAGGTGCACACACACATGCACACACAGAGATAGGTGCACACACATATGCATACACAGGCACACACAGACAGGGAAACACACACATAGACACACATGCACACACAGAGAGAGAGGTACACACATATGCACACACAGACAGGCACACACACGCACACACAGACACACACAGAGACAGGTGCACACACATATGCATTCACAGGTGAACACACACATGCACAAAGAGAGGCAGGTACACACATATGCATGCACAGACACTCACATGCACACACAGAGAGACAGGTGCACACACATATGCATATATAGGCACACACAGGTGAACACACATGTGCACACATAGGCACAGAAAGAGATAGGTGCACACACATGCACACACAGACATATACATGCATACACACAGAAACAGGTGCACACATATGCACACACAGACACACAAACACACATACCTCCCTCCACGAATGGCTCATCCCCAGGCCAGATGGCTGGATGGAGCCCCAGGAAGTGATTCTCACCCTGCGGGGGTCCTCCCAATTCTGCAGAACCATGACCCCTGGCCTCTTGAGCCACTGACCCCCGGATGGGGTTCACGTTGGTTGGCAAGTGACAATTTGTGGGGACGGAGGTTTCTAGCACTCAGTGTGCCAGAATTCGTCATTCACCTCCCAGGGGGGATGACACGTGTGCCCAAAAAAACGTGTTTCCCTGTGGGTCACCCTGAGATGGGGGAATCGCTCAGCTGGTGAGAGTCTGAAAGTTTCAAACTCAGAGCCACGTCCCCAACAATAAGCAATAGCAGCGTCAGAGCTGGGATCGTGGGTTCGTTTCTTTTTCCTTTTTTTCCCTTTTCTCAAAGGCCCTTTTCACCTCCCAAACAACCTACGAGGAATTTTTCCGTGAAATAACAAGAAAGCAAATCCGGAGCCGCTGTCCTTCCTCCCCCACCCACTCTCTATGCCCATCTTTTGCTCTGATTTCCCTTGGCAGCATCTCTGGGGAAATCTTATTTCTTATTTCTTACTGCTTCTGCTCGGAGGATGATGATTTTTTTTCTGTCCCTGTCCATTTTTGGTTCTCTCTTCCACGAGACCTTTTCCCTTCCCGCCCCTGAATTCCTCATGGATTCCTTGGGATGTCTCGTGTCTGCGTCTGATAATCCCCCTGTTCTTACTCTGCAAAGGCTCATCCTCTGTCCCTTGCAGGTAACTGCAGGAGGGAGGTGGGGAGGGCGTGGGGGTGGGCTTGGCCACCCACTGGGCTCTGAAGAGTGACCTGGCCGGGGCACCAGCTGCACTCAGAGAAGGAGACCCAGTACCAGACACAGACCATCATACTCTCTCTGTTCACTTCCTGTCCTTCACTTCCGGTCACTCCCAATACACTCACTCGCCCGTGTTAAGTAATTCAGCCCCACCAAAGGAGAGAGCTGCCCCTGACCAGCCTCTTTTTGACCAACCCCATCAGACGTGTCTCATTGGATGGGGGCAACACAAAAGGAAAGACAGAAGCAGCCCCGAAGCATAGCAAGGCAAAGCCAGATCCATCCCCCACCCCTTCCTGCCTGTTTTCCAAGCATTTATTTTTTCCTTCTTCATTTTGGGTCCCACCCGGCGATGCTCAGGGGGTTCATCCTGGCTCTGCACTCAGGAATCACTCCTGGCGGTGCTCAGGGCTGACTCCTGGCTCTGCACTCAGGAATCACTCCTGGCGGTGCTTGGGGGGCCCTATGGAATGCTGGGGATCGAACCCGGGTCGGACGCGTGCCAGGCCAACGCCCTCCCCGCTGTGCTCTGGCTCTGGCCCCTCTTCATTGAGCATTTCTGATCAATGGAGATGCAGCAGAATAAAAAATGTGCCTCTTGGTTCGAACCCACTGGGAGGAGTTGGGCGAGATGGAGACGGACACGCCCAGGGTGGTTGGCTGGCTTCCAGATACCCACGGCCGCAGGCACAGCTGAATCCCACACGCGGCCACGCTCCCCCGACACCGCCCGGAGCCGGCCCTGCATGCCAAGAGCGGATCGGGCTCATTGGCTTGTTGTCCGGATTCCGTAGTCAAAACAAGCAATTTCAATATTTGGGTTCACTGGGAACGGGGCCGGGACCCGTGATGTTGATAACGTTGGGGATTGTCTGCGTGGCCTCTGGGGGACTCATTTATACCGACAGGCATACAGGAAGGTTTGAAAAGCAGAAAGTCGCTCTTCCCGCCACCCTCCCCCTCTAGTCGCCCCCCCCCCCCCGCCAACGCCCACAAGCCTGAGAGTTCTTGAAGAGCGTGATGTAGGACAGATATAGAATGACTGCGCTCGTTTGTGGGATATGGAAACAGAACAGAACAAAACAAAAAAAAAACCATAGGATGAGACGAACACCGAAGAAACAGGGGCCCGGATGAACGGTCCACGGTTGGAAGCCTGCCTCAAGGGCTGGGGGAGAGGCAAGTTCGGATTGAAAGGGGGCCATGATGACAATGATGGTTGGGAGGGATTGTTCAGGATGGGAGATGTGTGCTGAGAGCGGGCAAAGGACCAAACAGGATGGCCTCTCGGTATTGGTATGGCAAGCCATAATGCCATGAAGGAGAGAGGGAGGGAGAGAGAGAGGGAGAGATGGAGGGAGGGAGAGAGAGAGAGGGAGAGATGGAGGGAGGGAGAGAGAGAGGGAGACAGAGAGAGGGAGAGAAGGAGGGAGGGAGGGAGGAGGGAGGGAGGATCCCGCCCGCACAGCAGAGCCTGGCAAGCTCCCCGTGGCATATTCGATATGCCAAACACATGTGGAGAGCCTCCATGGAACCGTGCTTCGTGAACACCTGTTTCTTGTTGGTTGCACCGTGCTTCGTGAACAACACCTGATGGGGAATCAGGATGTCTTGTCACGCTCACAAGTTATGGCTGGTTTATCAGCTGCAGACACTTGAGGGCAAACAGGCAGGGAGAAGTATATAAGGGGGGAAGTCACCTAGCTAGTCGGTTCTCCCTCATGCGTCCCCTTTTCCTCCTTACTCCACGTCCCCGTTCCTGATTTCTTCTCTAACGCATGAGAAAGTTCCTAAATAAATCGCAGCCAAAAGGATCTCCGAGTTGCGTGTTTCTTCGCTGGACGAAGCGGCGCGCGACAAACACAGTCACAACAAGTCTCACAATGGAGACGTTACTGGTGCCCGCTCGAGCAAATCGATGAACAACGGGATGACAGTAATACAGTGATAGCTAAATTACTTGATAGAAGACTTACTCGTTTTATTTTCCCACCCATTGTATATGACTTAGTATTACCAAACTTATAAATCTTGGCTTTTCTGATGAATGAATTCATTCATTCAACACATACATATGTATATATTTATATTCCTATAAATGCACACATTTATATTTATAAAATATATTTATATACACATGCATGTTTATATCTGCATATAAACATGCCATGTTTATATAAATGTATAATTGATTAAAATACCATGATTTACAGGACTACAGCAATAGCACAGTGGGGAGGGCGTTTGCCTTGCACGTGGCTGACCCGGGTTCGATTCCTCCATCCCTCTCGAGAGCCCGGCAAGCTACCGAGAGGATCCCGCCCGCACAGCAGAGCCTGGCAAGCTCCCTGTGGCGTATTCGAGATGCCAAACACAGTCACAACAAGTCTCACCATGGAGACGTGACTGGTGCCCGCTCGAGCCAATAGATGAGCAACGGGACGACAGTGTGACAGTGCTAATCCAAAGTATATGTCTGTTTGCAGTAACACAGCACGTCACACAGAATTTGCTGGGACATTTCCGTCTCCACTGCCTTTCTTTTCGTGCTGGCTTTCGTCATCCTGTCCCCACCCTCAGATGCTGGGAGATGGGGTAAGTGGGGCTTCCCCGGGCTTCCCAGAGTCCTTTTCATTTTTAATTTACTTGGGGGTCCTCCCAAGAGGCGTTCAAGGGGCGATGATACTCAGGGTCTCCAGCCGGCCATGTGGGGCCAGGCTGCTGGGAACTGCCCAACCCCCGGACCCCATTCTAAAGTGACTCTGTCTCTGAAGCCCCTCGTGGCTCAGAGCTGGCTGGTCTTCTGGCTCCAGGTCAGTCCCTTGCCCAGAGAACAGCCCAAACCAAGACGAGTTCAACAGAGAATTCGCTCTCCCTGCCCCGCCCCCCCCCCCCCCACCGCCCCAGCTGCAAAGCCGGGGTCTCCCAGGAGCGAAACAGCTGCTGTCTGCCTGCCGCACTCTCCGGCCCCCTGGAGGCTGAGCCTGGGGTAGAGGCCGGAGGGGACAGCCCTGGGGTGCCAGGCCTGGGCGATGATTAATAGAGCTGGCATATCGGGTTCGACCCGCCAGGGCTGCATTAAATGTGATTTATGACATGGTTTTAATTGAGATTTCACTGAATTATGATTCGGTGCCGAGAGCAGATAGGGGCCCCCACATTCAGCTGGGGGGGGCAGAGACTCTGCCTGAGGGTCACACCCATGGGTGCCCCCTTTCCCTCCCGAGCTCTGCCCTGCCTGGCCCCTGCCTGTGAGGGTCCCCTGGGAAGTAGAGCCGGGACACTGACATCCACTGCCCATCCCCCACCGTTTCCTCAGACCTACAGTCACACCCCAGCCCGCCTGATTGGCACAAAACAACAGCAAACTCTGGGGGGTGAGGGATGGGGTGAAGGGCCCAGGGCATCCCCCTTATGGAAGAGGAAAGGAACATTTGGGGGGTTCAGCCCCCTGAGAAGTCAGCTGCTTGCGGCTTGCCTCTGTCCCCGCACTGACGGTGGCCCCCAGCTGGAGGGGATGTCTGGGGGGTTTAACGCCACACGAGCCCTGGGTCCTGAGCTGCCTGGCTGAGGGCCTTCCCGGGGCATGGTTTTGGGGGTGGAAGGGTAGGAACCAGGGGCGAGGGCAGGGAAATGCGTGGGGACTTTCTCCTCCTCCCACCCACCTTCCCACAGGGCTGCGTTCTGACCCGCAACTCAGAAAATCCTGCTTAACGGCACCGTATCGAACTCAGAACTGTAGTGGGCAGAGAAAACGACTCTGTGTCCAAAACGCCCAGTGCGTCGCAGCCCAGCCCGCAAGGGAAGGAATAGGGTGGCTGCACCCACTTCCTGTGGGGTGGGGGAAGAAGCTCTGGCTGTGAGTGCCCAGCCACACGTGTCCTTCGGGAGCGGGGACACAATGACACGAGAGTTTGCAATGTGCTCTTGCAGCTGAGAAAGCCTGCGTGTGCGTGCATGCATGTGTGTATGCATATATATGTGTACGTGTGTGCATGCATGTGCATGTATATGCATGTGCATGAATATGCATAAACATGCATGTACGTGCATGTGTGTATATGTGTACGTGTGTGTATGCACATAGGTATACGTGTGCGCATACATATGCATATGCATGTGCATGCATGCATGTATGTGCACATACGTGCATGCATATGTATGTATATGCACATGCATGTATGAAAATGCGCACATGTGTGCATGCATGTGTGTATATGCATGCACATACATGTATAGGTGTACATGTGTATGTGTATGTATATGCATGTGCATTCATGTATGCGTGTATAGGTGTACGTGTGTGCATACATGTATATGTGTACGTGTGTGAGTGCATGTGTATGTAAGCATGTATGTGCACATGTGTGCACGTGCGAGCATGTGTATGTGTACATGGGTGCATGTGTGTGCATGCACGTGTGTGTATGTGTGTATATGTGTACGTGTGTGTGCATGGAGTTCCAACCTGCATTAACCAGCGGGAAGGAGCTGCAGGAACTCTGGGATGGGGGAATCTTGGCCTCGGAGGCATCCAGGAGGGCAGGGGTGGGTGCTGGGGGCGGGGCAGAGCAGATGGGGACCTGGCACAGAGTGAGCTAAGGCCTCTGAGAGACAGGACCGCGGGAAGGATGCTCCATCATCCCCACCAGCCTGAGGGAAGGCCCGGAGGGTGCCCCAGCCAGCTGGCGTTTGACCTTCCTTGCCCTCGCCCCACTGCACTCCGGGAGGGACTCTGCGTGGGGTCCAGCACTGAAGACTGGACAGTGAGCCCCGAGCTCATTCTCGGGGAGTTCCCAAAGGCACCACGTCCCCTCGGCTCACCCCTGCGTGGTCGCTGCTACCAGTGCCCCCTCATCCCCTCTCTGGACGCCTGGACAATAGCCGGGGGTCCTTGGTGACCAGCCCCTGCAAACCCCAGGGTCCGGAAAGCCCGCAGCCTGTGCCCTGGATCTGGGAAGCAGCAGGCCCTCCCCAGCGATTGGCTCCCAGGGAGGATGTGTTCAGAGAAGGACGCCAGCGATTGGCTCCCCAGGAAGCTGTGCTCAGAGAAGGGCGCCAGCGATTGGCTCCCCAGGAGGGTGTGCGCAGAGAAGGGCGCCAGCGATTGGCTCCCCAGGAGGCTGTGCTCAGAGAAGGGCGCCAGCGATTGGCTCCCCAGGAGGGTGTGCTCAGAGATGGGCACCAGTGATTGGCTCCCCAGGAGGGTGTGCTCAGACAAGGGTGCCAGCGATTGGCTCCCCAGGAGGGTGTGCACAGAAATGGGCACCAGCGATTGGCTCCCCAGGAGGGTGTGCGCAGAGAAGGGCGCCAGCGATTGGCTCCCCAGGAGGGTGTGCGCAGAGAAGGGCACCAGCGATTGGCTCCCCAGGAGGGTGTGTTCAGAGATGGGCGCCAGTGATTGGCTCTCAACGTGCCTGTCTCTGGGGAACGCAAGCAAAATCCCAAGTACAAATAGCTGCCAGGATGGGTGAGCTGGTGATGCCCAGCCAGCTGGATGCACAGAGCCAGGTGCCCTGCACAGACAGAAAAGCACACCCTTCTTGGGAGCCAATCGCTGGCGCCCTTTTCTAGTCCCATCTCCCTCCCCGCCGGCGTGGAAAGAGCAATGCATTCTACTCCATTTCACACAAACCCCCGCAACCTGCTTCAACAGTCGGGAGCGCCTGGAATTTTGGGAGGCTGGTAGCACTGATTTTTTTCTTTTCTTTTCTTTTTTTTGCTTTTTAGGTCACACCTGCGATGCTCAGGGCTGACTGCGGGCTCCACACTCAGGGATCACTCCTGGCGGGGCTTGGGGCCCCTGTGGGATGCTGGGTTGGAACACGGTTGGGCCACATGCCAGCCCAGTGCTCCGACCCCTGTAGCGCGACCCTCCGGAGCCCCCGCGTGTGGGCGGTCCCCATCGTGCCCGGGCAAGACTCCTGGCTGCAGTGTTCGCCCATGCCGTGGCTGTCTGTCTGTCTGTCTGGGTTCGGAGGGGAGCAGAGGCTACTAGGAGACAAGCCCCACCCTGGAATCAGACAGAGGCGGGGGGGGGGGGGGGTTGGCAGGACCCGCTGAGCCAAGGGGCTGGGATGCGACTGGAGGAGAGAAGGGAAGAGGCTGGACCACGAGCAAGTCCACTCTGAGAGAGCACGGGGGGGGGGGCAGCGTTACACAACTGACCTGTCCATCCCCCACTCCCCTGGACTCCTAGGTTCTCCCTCCCTCTCTGTCCCTCTCTCCTCTCCCTCCCTCTTTCTCTCTCCCTCCCTCTCTCTCCCTTTCCCTCTCCCTCTCTCCCTCCCTCCCTCCCTATTCCTCCCTCCCTCCCTCTCTTCATCTCTCTCTCCTTCTCTCTCCCTCCCTCTCTCTCTCCCCCCTCTCCCTCCCTCTCTCTGTCTCTCTCTCTCTTAAATACATCAGTAAATCAGCAGTCACATTGTTTACCAGGATTGTTATGTTGGGAAAGGAAGAAAGAGGGGAAAGGCAAACACTTTCTCAGAAGGAAAAAAAGAGGAAAGAAAAAAGGACACCTCTCCTAAAAACACTGATCAGAAGAAAAGAGCTGAGAAATAAAAACTAAAATCCCAAGCCTGGTAAAGCTCAAGGGGCTGGAGTGATAGCACAGCGGGTAGGGCGCTTGCCTTGCACGCAGCCCACCCGGGTTCGATTCCCAGCATCCCATAGGGTCCCCTGAGCACCGCCAGGAGTAATTCCTGAGTGCAGAGCCAGGAGGAACCCCTGAGCATCGCCGGGTGGGACCCAAAAAGAAAAAATAAAAGGACAGCAGAAGAGCTGGTAATAAGCAGAAGGAAGACAGCACATAGCCCCAGAAACCAAGGCCAAACCTGCTCTGATGGGGGCCTGGGAGGGGAAACACCTTGAGAAATGCTTCATGATGTTCGTGATCAGGTGTCCGTCATACAGTGTCCAACACCTGTCCCTCTGCCAGGGCACATCTCCCAGCCCCAGTGTCCCCAGGTTCCTTCCCATCTCCCCCAGCCTGTCCCTAAGGCAGGTGCTTCTCTGTCTTCTTTTATTTTTTTCCTTTTTTGGGTCACACCTGGCGATGCTCAGGGCTGACTCCTGGCTCTGTGCTCAGGAATCACTCCTGGCAGTGCTCGGGGGGCCCTATGGGATGCTGGGAATCGAACCCGGGTCAGCCACATGCCAGGCCAACGCCCTTCCCATTGTGCTATTGTTCTATCCCCTCTCTGTCTTCTTGAGTCCTCCTCCTCCTCCTCCTCCTCCTCCTCCTCCTCTTCCTCCTCCTCCTCCAAGCTTAAGTGGGACCCTTAAGTGAGGGTCTTCACAGAGGGAGGGCTGCTTCCCCCTGCTGCCCTCCCCCCCAGCAGAAGCTCAAAGATTCCCTGAAGGGCCGAGAGACCTGAGCCTTCAGAGTAGGAAACTACTTGGCTACACCTTGGGAACAGAGGTCACTCGTACACTGAAAACAAACCGTCGGAGCCCATGTTTCATTGCACTCTTGGAAATTTTTTTCTCACCTCTCTTTAGAATTTTCATCTAAATGATCATCAATAATTGATTAATGCATTAATGCAGCACACAATACGATTTGGAGATGACCGCTGGACTAGAGTCGTTACTGACTGGATTCCACAGGATGTCAGAAGAACACCCAGCCGCCCACCTATGAGATGGTCGGACTTCCTCGTCAAGACCCTGAATGAACGGTTTGAGGCTCTTCGTATTCCTGGAGCGAGCAGACACCACTGGGCTACACTAGCACATGACAGGGATGAATGGAGACATTACTGGCGCCCGCTCGAGCAAATCGATGAGCAACAAGTGAGGACAAGTGATACAAGTGATTCACTATTAATGGATCGATAGCACAGTGGTTGGGCATTCGCCTTTCACGCGGCCGACCTGGGTTCGATTCCTCTGCCCCTCTCAGAGAGCCTGGCAAGCTACCGAGAGTATCGAGCCTGCTCGGTAGAGCCTGGCAAGCTACCCCATGCATATTGGGTATGCCAAAAACAGTAACGATAAGTCTCTCAATGAGAGATGTTACTGGTGCCCGCTCGAACAAATCGATGAGCAACGGGATGACAGTGACTATTCAGTGTGACTATTAAAATCAGTATCATCCCTGATAACTGGAGAGTCCCGGGTGAATTTCTGCACACAGTCCTACAGTATTTTTTTTTTGGGGGGGAGAAGCTATATATCAGCTATCCGAGGGAAACACACATGGGGTCTATGTGCCATGAAAGAGAAGAGGAAAAGGTGGAGGCAGGGCATGCAAGGCTAGAGCAGTGTGGTTCTAGAATGATCCACATGGATCCAGAATGCAACCGAGAGAGGGAAGAGGTCTCCACACATGCGGGAGGGTTGGGAGGGCTCTCCCAGCCTCCCTATGCTATGCGCCCCTTCTCACGTCACAAGGTGCTTTTGCAAACATTTCATGATCTTTCAGGGGGGTGTGCACACAGCCCCACCTGGGACAATGGATTAAAATGCAAGACACTGGGGGGCCTGGAGTCATAGCACAGTGAGGGGGCGTTTCCCTTGCATGTGTGGACCTGGGTTCAAACCCTGGCAGCCCATAGGGGCCCCCAGCCCT
This sequence comes from Sorex araneus, assembly GCF_027595985.1. Taxonomy (NCBI): domain Eukaryota; kingdom Metazoa; phylum Chordata; class Mammalia; order Eulipotyphla; family Soricidae; genus Sorex; species Sorex araneus. The sequence continues at coordinate 163,702,052 of NC_073313.1, forward strand.
GCCAGGAAATAAGCATTTCTTGTTTTTCTTTAAATTGAACCACAGTGAGATACACAGTTACAATGTTGTTCATGATTGGGGTTCAGCAGGATAATGTTCCAACACCCGTCCCTTTGCCAGTATCCCCAAGTTTCCCTCCCACCCCCCATCCCTGCCTGCGTTTATGGCAGGCACTTTTCTTCTCTCTCTCTCTCTCTTTCTTTCCTTTTGGGCCTTATGATTTGCAATACAGACACTGAAAGGTTAGCAGGTATATACCTTTACCTACTTTCAACACTCAGTTCCACCAGGAGTAATTCCTGAGTGCAGAGCTAGGAGTAAGCCCTGAGTATCACTGGGTGTGAACCAAAAAGCCAAAAAACAAAAAACAAAAAACCACCTCCCCAAACCAGTAACATACATGACATTTAACATTAATACTAATCCTGAAGTTCGACTCTGCATCTATGGCTTTATACTCCTTTAGGGCTACACAGTAGAGGAAGGAGGGAGGAAGAGAAGAAGGGAAGAAGGAAGGGCAAAGGAGGGAAAGAGGGAGCAAGGGAAGGAAGGATGGATGGATGGAGGGAGGGAGGAAGGAAAGAGGGAGGGAGAGAGGGCGGGAGGAAGAATGGGAGGGAGGGAGAGGGGGAGGGAGGGAAGGAAGAAAGGAAGGAAGGAAGAAAGAAAGGAAGGAGGAATAAGAGAAGGAAGGGAGGAGGAAATGAAGGAAGGAAGGAAGGAAGAAAGGAAGGAGGAATAAGAGAAGGAAAGGAGGAGGAAGGAAGGAAGGAAGAAGGAAGAAGGGAATGAAGGAAGGGAGGAGGAAATGAAGGAAGGAAGGAAGGAGGAATAAGGGAAGGAAGGGAGGAGGGAAAGAAGGAAGGAAGGAAGGGAGGAAGGGAAGGAAGGGAGGAGGGAAATAAGGGAAGGAAGGGAGGAGGGAAAGAAGGAAGGAAGGAAGGGAGGAAGGGAAGGAGGAATAAGGGAAGGAAGGGAGGAGGGAAAGAAGGAAGGAAGGAAGGGAGGAAGGGAAGGAGGAAGGGAGGGATGAAGGGAGGGAGGAAGGGAGAAAGGAAGGGAGGGAGGGAGGAAGGGAAAAGGAGGGAAGGAGGGAGGGAGAGTGGGCAGGAGGAAGAATGGGAGGGAGGGAGGGAGAGGGGAAGGGAGGGAAGGAAGGAAGGAGGAAAGAAAGGAAGAAAGGAAGGGAGGAAGGAAGGAAGGAAGGAAGAAGGAAGGGAAAAGGAGGGATGGAGGGAAGGACAAAAGAAGGGAGGGTGGAGAGCGGGAGGAGGGAGCGCAGGAGGGAGGGCAGGAGGGAGGGCGGGAGGCCGGCCAGGCTGGATCAGTCTCTCCTCCCGGCCTCTTGGCACAGGGCTGCCCCAGTCCCCCACCTTTAACTGTCCTCACACCTCCCAGAACAGTGCTCCTGCCAGAACGCCCTCACTTCTACCCAGGACCCCCGGGGTGGAGTGAGCCGGGGCTGGTAGGGGCAGTGGGTGGGAGGCAGGACCCTGTACTCTGCTTCCAGAACAGCGAGTCCTGGGGGCTGCAGGGGGTAGTAAGCCACGTCCTTACAGCACCGATATTGTGCCAGAAAATAAGACGGATGTATCTTGAACCCAGAACTCAGCCCTGCGGTCCACGAATGACACTTTCTTTGGCCCCCTCTTCTGCCTACTGGGTCTCTCTGTCTAATCTTGTGAGTATCAGGGTTTGAGCAACAATCCAGACGGGAGGGCGTTTATTTGCCTGGCACGTGGCTGACCCGGGTTCAATCCCCGGCATCCCATGGGGTCCCTTGAGCACCGCCAGGAGCGATTCCTGAGTGCAGAGCCAGGAGTCAGCCCTGAGCATCGCCGGGTGGGACCCCCCACCCAGAAACCCTTTTGTACATTATTGCATTCTCTTTTCTAGGGACATCCTCAGGGCCACCGCTCATCCCTTTGGCAAGCCACACCTCCACGATTCTGCATCCATTCACCCTCCGGATACCTATTTCTGAGAGAATCAGCTCATTTCTGCTAAGGTGATCATGACTGCCAAGGACCAATCCCTCCTAGAAAGCTGAAATCTCGGCATTGTCACACAGACCCCACGACAGAGCGGGACGGTCTGGAGTCACGGGTCAGGGCGTGGGGCAACCCTTTGGGCCATTTTTCCCACACCGTACCGCCAGAGCGTAAATGTTCCACGTCTGCTGCAAAGGGTTTAGACCATGAACGATAACGAACGAACGAACGAATGAATTATCTAGCCAAGATGTAAAGAGACGGCAATACCACATCTGGGAAGTAGAGGGCGCTGTTCACATGTTCCAGCATCCACGTGAATGTCCAGCGTTAAAATTGGGGGTACCCAGGGGGCACGGGGAATTTTCCCAGATGGATTCTGGGGTCAGGATGCTGGGGTGAATTTCAGTGCTTTCTCTCTGGAAGATTTTGAGGTGCAAATGAGTGACCACCTAGCACCAGGACAGAAGGCGGATGGGGGTTGGGGGGATTGTGCCGAGGGGGGGGTCCGTCCTGGGTAATCCAGGATAATCGGGAGATTCCCCTCACCCTGGAAGCCAGGCGGGAACTGGGGGGTAGAGGGGTGGGATTACTCTGCTCCCTAGAAAGCGTGGTCCCTCACTATGTTGCGGTTGGGGTGTCCTTCTGCTCTAGCTGGCAGGACTCTGTGCCCAGTGCTTGGATCACGCCAGGGGGGTTACTTTCCCTGCCATGCCTGACAAGTGACAGACTTCACTTCTTGTTTTATTTATTTATTTTTCTTTTTTGGGTCAGACCCGGCGATGCTCAGGGCTGACTCCTGGCTCTGCACTCAGGAATCACCCCTGGCGGTGCTCAGGGGACCCTATGGGATGCTGGGAATCGAACCCGGGTCAGTCGCATGCAAGGCCAACGCCCTCCCCGCTGTGCTATCAGTCCAGCCCCTGTGGATCCTTTTAAAACAAGCCCTTGAACCCACCAGAGGTTTTCTGGGACGGCTTTCTGTGACGGAACGCGGGGCCAGACCTCCTTTCTCCTGACCCCGGACCCAGGCGGGCGCTGAGCCAGCAGCATCTGCTCTGCCCATACTTTCCCTCCGTGACCCCGTCGGCCGCGAGGTTAGGCAGGGCTGGGAGGCTTTTGCAGCTGGATGCAACGAGCCAGAGGTCACTGGATCCCTGTTTATTTTCAGGGCTGCCCCGCACGACGGGAAGCCCTTAATGACCGTGCAACTCGTGTCTTATTAAATTTCAGAAGACAACCACGGACTGCAGACGCCAGGAAGCCGGGATGTGACCGACCGCGGGCTAACGAGGACCACGCTGATTAAAGTTTACTCAGCAGAGCACGACGGTGGCACGCGTGACCCCCCTGAGCACATCACAATAAAAGGACACGGAGATGCACTTCCAGCCTGGGCACTGTGCAATTATTTTTATTTTTTTATTTTTTTGCTTTTTGGGTCCCACCCGGCGATGCTCAGGGGTTACTCCTGGCTTTGCACTCAGGAATTACTCCTGGCAGTGCTTGGGGGACCATATGGGATGCCGGAGATCGAACCCGGGTCGGCCGTGTGCAAGGCAAACGCCTCCCCGCTGTGCTATCGCTCCGGCCCGCCCCCCCCCCCCCCCCCCCGCACTGTGCAATTAGCAGCTGTATGTGGAAAGAAATTAGGCGGCTGTGAACAAGGCAGGGGGGAGGGGTGGGGGTGAGGTGAGAGGGTCCCAGATGCCTGGAAACGCATCTTTAAGTTTCTATAAGATGAAGAACAAGCAAGGGAAGAGTCCAAATATAAGCCTGAAACCCACTTTCCATGGCAGTACATGGGGAGCCCCCTGGGGACCCCCCCCCGACTGCCCGCTGCCACAGGATGAGGGAAGGGAGGGACAGGGAAGAGGAGGGGCGTTTGCAGAAAAGCGAGAGAACTCGAGAGTTTGTTCTCAGACAGGACTGCTGAGAATGTACCCCCGGCCCGACTCACGGGGAGAGAGGCGCGGGCTCAGGACAGACACGCACGGGGCCGTGAGGGCCACCCGCCTGGCCAGCAGCTCGGCGGGGCCACCCCTGGCCACCAGAGGGTGACACGGGCATAGCCAGTCACCCACTCGTCCACACTGCAGGCTCTGCTTCTCTCTCTCTGCTTCTCTTTCTCTCTCTCTCTGCTTCTCTCTCTGCTTCTGTCTCTCTCTGCTTCTGTCTCTCTCTGCTTCTGTCTCTCTCTGCTTCCGTCTCTCTCTCTGCTTCTGTCTCTCTCAGCTTCTGTCTCTCTCTGCTTCTGTCTCTCTCTCTGCTTCTGTCTTTCTGCTCTCTCTCTGTCTCTCTCTGCTTCTGTCTCTCTCTCTGCTTCTGTCTCTCGCTCTGCTTCTGTCTCTCTGTGCTTCTGTCTCTCTCTGCTTCTGTCTCTCTCTGCTTCTATCTCTCTCTCTGCTTCTGTCTCTCTCTGCTTCTGTCTCTCTCTCTCTCTGCTTCTGTCTCTCTCTGCTCTGTCTCTCTCTCTGCTGCTGTCTCTCTCTCTGCTTCTGTCTCTCTGTTTCTGTCTCTCTGCCTCTTTCACTCTCTGCCTCTCTCTCCCTCCTCTTTCTCTGCTCCTCTCTCTGTTTCTCGCTGTCTCTCTCTAGGTCTCATTATCTCTCTCTGCCTCTCTGTCTCTCACTCTGCTTTTCTCTCTCATTGCCTCTCTGTCTCTTTCTCTCTGCTCCTTTCTCTGCCTCTTTCTCTGCCTCTGTCTCTCTGTCTCTCCCTCTGTTTCTCTGTCTCTCTGTTGTTCTGTCTGTCTCTCTGCCTCTGTCTCTCTCTCTCTGTTTCTCTGTCTCTCTCCCTTTCTGTCTCTGTCTCTGTCTCTTCTCTGTCTGTCTGTCTGTCTCTCTCCCTCCCCCCTTGCCCTCCTTCCGTTTCCCAACACCTTCTGTTCTCATGATATTTCCACTAACGTAATTTTCCCGCCTGGCTCTCCTGCCCCTGGCACTTGCTTTGAGCCGACCTCCGGCCCTGCTCTCCATTTATTCTGAGCAGGACAAATTGGCCGTGATCACGAGCAGATGCTATTTCAGCAAAGTCAGGCGCCGGGAGGGGAGCGCGGCCCCCGGCAGAAGGACAGACGGGTGGAAGGAAGGACGGACAGACGGAGGGGCTGGGCCAACTTCACCGCCAAAAACCAGCTGCCCTTTGCCGGAGCACGAGCGACTCTGCAAGCCCCCCGAGGAGCATCTAGAAACGTCCCCATTCCCCCCCCCCCAAACAATCCGTCAGAAGGCAGAAAAATAATTACGTTTCCCTCCACGATCCCAGCGAAGATGTTTGCTCTTCCGAAGGACCCCAAGGCACTCATAAAAAGCTGGGAAAATGGAGTTAAGTGTTTTTTATTAAACCATTAAGAGATTTGATTCCGCCAAGACAAATGTCTTCACGGAAGGGGATGGAGTTGGAGAGTGGCGGAAAGACCCCGATGCAAACGCGCTGAGTCAATTAGGACTGACGCGCTCTGACCTGGACGAGCTCGGACCCGGGGTGGGGGGGCGTGGCCACGTTTAGAGCTTCCAGTGTTTGGCTTCAGCGGAATTGAGGAAGGACCCAGGGGTGCTCTCTCTCTCTCTCTCTCTCTCTCTCTCTCTCTCTCTCTCTCTCACACACACACACACACACACACACACACTTTTCCTCCCCTCCCCTCCCCTCCGCAGCCCTGCGAGAGCCTGTTCAACCTGGGCACAGCCCCCCACCCCACCCCCCTGCACCCCTTCTGCCCCGTCATCCTTCTCTGCTCCTTTCCCCCCAGCGGGGGTATGCAGGAGTCAGGAGACAGCCGTGGGCGCGGAGGGATTTAGCATCACGACATTTATTTATAAGGAACGAAATTGAGCCGGGCACCGCCGGCTCGCCGGGCCTCAGACTTAATAATAGTAATAGCTAACATTTATTGAGTATTTACCGCGCGCCAGGAGGCAGGCTGGGCATTTTACATGCAATGGCTCAGGACGCCTTCACAGCGGCTGGGAGGCGTGTGTGTGTGTGTGTGTGTGTGTGTGTGTGTGTGTGTGTGTGTGTGTGTGTGTGTGTGTGTGGAGTCCGTTCTCCCCGACACACTTCTTTTTTTTTTCTTGCTTTTTGGGTCCCACCCGGCGATGCTCAGGGGTTCCTCCTGGCTTTGCACTCAGGAATTACTCCTGGCGGTGCTCGGGGGACCCTATGGGATGCTGGGAATCGAACCTGGGTCGGCCGCATGCAAGGCAAATGCCCTCCCCGCTGTGCTATTGCTCCGGCCCCCCCAACACACTTCTGATGCAACGCCCAGGATGGGGGGGACCCCGAGTTTCAAACTTTCCGTCTGCACACAGGAGAGCTGAAACACTCAGAGAGCTGAAGTTAAATCCAAACTCTACCCCCTCCACTCCGTGTGGCTGGGCCCAAAGAACTCTCCTTCATTACCCCAACTTTATCTGAAAAGCGGGGGCCAGAGGACTCAGTGCGGGGGGTGTTTCTGGGGACCCCCCAAGCAGGCGGGGCGTCCGCTGATCACGGTCCCGGCTTCAGGTGCAACTTCCCCCAACACAAAAGCAAACGGACGGTCCAGGTTTTTTGTTTTTTGTGTTTTTGAGTCACACCCAGCGATGCTCAGGGCTGACTCCTGGCTCTGCACTCAGGAATCACTCCTGGCGGTGCTCGGGGGACCCTATGGGATGCCAGGGATCGAACCCGGGTTGGCCGAGTGCAAGGCCAATGCCCTCCCCGCTGTGCTGTCATGTTCTTGTACCTACTGTGGGACTCCCAGGTCAGGCACGAACTGGGATGCGTGTACCCGGACACACCCCACTGGAAGCAGCTTTGAATGTTGGAACCATCACAGTTTGCTTGTAAAAGTTCACAGTGCAGGGGCCGGAGCGACAGCACAGCAGGGAGGGCATTTGCCTTGCACGCAACCGACCTGGGTTCGATCCCCAGCATTCCCTAGGGTCCCCCGAGCACCGCCAGGAGTAATTCCTGAGTGTAGAGCCAGGAGTCAGCCCTGAGCATCGCCGGGTGGGACCCAAAAACAGACCAAAACAAAACAAAAATAAATCACAGCACAGACATACAGACACACAGACACAGACACACACTCACACAAACACACACCTCCTGAGGCCAAGACAACTCTGCCTCCTTATCCACAAGGCGGGCGTCTCCCCTAAACACGAGAGAGTCGGACGTTCATTTTCCACATCTCCCTCCCAGTGTCTCTCCCCTCTTCCTTTTCCGCCACCTGCTGTGGGGACTGAGTTGTCTGACCGGCCGCTTCCCCGTGAGCAATCAGAGCCCGGGGCCTGGCGAGGCGGGTCTCGAACCCCCGACCCTCCTGCCCCACCCCCACCCCCGGGGTTGTAGCGCCCGCGCCGACATCAGCCCCTTTACTCCAGGTGCAGATTTGGGAGCTGTCCCCTTACAGGCACTGGCACTGTGACTTAAAGTCCCAAAACTTAGAGTGACTCTAGGGGCCGGGCCCATAGCACAGCAGGGAGGGCATTGGCTTTGCACACGGCCGACTTGGGTTCGATCCCCAGCATCCCCTGGGGTCCCCCGAGCACTGCCAGGAGTGATTCCTGAGCAGAGGCCAGGGCCATTCACAGGGGGGGTCGGCCAGGGGTCCTTTCCAGAACCATCTTAGAGGCTTTCCTGTTCCATTAGCAAACGGAATTCCTTGTGCTTAAGGCCAGGGCTGGGGGCTGGAATTCCCGGTTTCCAGCGGCGGGCGCCTTCCTAGCCTGAGTTGGCTCACGCCTTTCAATGCTCGCTCAGCTGGCGGCTCCCCCCTTCCCTCCCCTCCCCCGCCCTCCCCCCTGCCAGACCCGGCAGCTGCCAGCATGCAGCTGTGCACATCTGGCAGGCAGGTGCGCTTAGTAACAGGCTCTTGGCCCTCCCCGGCACCTCCCTCCAGTGCGGGGCGGAGCTTAGTGACCGGGGGCGGGGTCGGGCCAGGTCCCGCCCCCTGGCCCGGTCCTCTGAGGGGTTGTACCAGGTAGGGGAGGGAGGGATCTATCCACATCCCTCAGGTAACCGGGAGGTGCGCGGGAGGGGGGAGGGACTGGGCGGACCAAAGGCCAGAGGGAGGGGATCCTGGGGGTCTCCGAAAGGTTTGAGGATGGGACCGCTTGGGGGAGGGGGAGGGGGAGGAGGCAGCCTGGCGAGGGACCAGAGGGGGACCCAGCCGGGCTGGGCCCCTGCGCCCCGGGTCTGGACAATACGGTTTGCTATAAAACTCAAAATCTTCGGGGGCTGGAGCGATAGCACAGCGGGGAGGGCGTTGGCCTTGCACGCGACAGACCCGGGTTCGAATCCCAGCATCCCATAGGGTCCCCTGAGCACCGCCAGGGGTGATTCCTGAGTGCAGAGCCAGGAGGAACCCCTGTGCATCACCGGGTGGGACCCAAAAAGCAATAATAATAATAATAATAATAATAATAATAATAAAACTCAAAATCTTCCAGCTGGGAAAAAAAAAACCCAAACCTGGCAGGCAGGTGCGCTGGCTGCCCTCCCGGGAACCAGGGTGACTCCGAAGGGGGCTTCCCCCAGGGAGCTGGGACCCGGGTCTGTGGGCATCCCAGCAGGAGAGGAAGAAAGCAGACGCAGGGGTGCAGGGGGTCCCCAAAGCTGCCACCCCCAAGGATGGAGTGCACCAAGACCCGAGCTGGTGGGGTCCCGGGGTTTAAGGAGTCTGGGGGCAGGGGGACGGCGAGGGGGCGCAATCTCCAGTCAGAAGGTTCCCACGAATGTGGAGCATGTGACGGGGATTTCCCTGGAGAAGGGGGGAGGGCGGGGACAGGCAGGGGCGATGGCCGTATTGGGGGACACACACAGTTGAGTGCTCAGGGCTTAATCCTGGCTCAATGCTCACCCCTGCTGGGGTACGGGGTGGCGAGGGTCCGACCCTGCTGTGCTACGTACTGGCCGGGACCCCCAGGGTGACGGTCCCTAAGGCCGGGATGGGATGGAGGCCGGAAGCACATCCCACTGTTAGGAATTTTTGGAATTTTTCCCTCACAGCACACGCTAGAAACAAAATCTGTTCAGACATATGGGCCCCCAGAAGCACAATTAATATGCCGAGGCTTTTTATTAATTCCAGGCAGAGGATATGACGGCCAGGGGACTGGAGTGGATGACTGAGGAAAAAGTGGGGGTGTGGAGAGGGGTGGGGAGGCAAGGGGAAATGAGGGGAGGAGGGGAGGGACCGAGATAGACAGATGGGCAGAGAGGAGCGAGGCTCTGTCACAGTTTCATTTTTCTCAACTGCACCTCCGGAAAGAAGGTACCAGGGCCAGAGTGAGAGCACAGCGGGCAGGGCGTTGGCCTGGCACGGGGCTGACCCAGGTTCGATCCCCGGCATCCCATTTGGTCCCACCTGAGCACCGCCAGGAGTGATTCCTGAGTGCAGAGCTAGGAGTCAGCCCTGTGCATTGTCAGTGTGACGCAAAAATAAAAAATAACAATAAATAGGGGGCTGGAGCAATAGCACAGCGGGGAGGGTATTTGCCTTGCACGCGGTCGACCCGGGTTCTATTCCCAGCATCCCATAGGGTCCCCTGAGCACTGCCAGGAGTGATTCCTGAGTGCAGAGCCAGGAGTCAGCCCTGAGCATCACTGGGTGTGGCCCAAAAAAGCAAAACAAATACACACACACACACACACACACACGCATGCGTTCTGATGATAAATCATAAGAAATCATTCCCCTGCAATACGATTTGTCCCCTGAGCACCGCCAGGAGTGATCCCTGAGCACAGAGCCGGGAGTCAGCCCTGAGCATCACCAGGTGTGACACTAAGAAAAAAAAAAAAAAAGAAAAGTTTCCCGGTGTCGAGAACTTCCAACACTAAAAAATCCACATTCCCACTGGCCCAGCCCCGGTCAAAGGCTTCAAGCATGAAGGGGGGCAGAGAGGGAAGCGGGTGAACCCCAAAGCAAGGTGGGGCTTCAAGGCACGGGTCTTTGGGGGAGGAGTCCAGCAGCAGCCACCCCGGGGAGCCCCCAGCACTGTCCCCACACACGTCAAGGCTATTCTCAGCCCGAGAGCAAGAAGGGGTGGTTGTCCTCCCTGCAGAAGTGGCTTCTGCCTGCCTGGCTCAGAACCTTCTAGAACATTCCACGTGCACAAAGATGCTGAGGAGAGCAGGGCTGAGGCTTCCAGCCTCCCCCCCACCCCCAGCCTGTCTCTCTTCCTCCCGGACCATGTTGGGGGCACAGGTATGGGTCATGCAGCCGAGCCCAGCCCCAGTCTACACAGCTAAGACCCTTGCCGCCCTGGGGTGGGCCGGCTGACCCAGAAGTGCATTCACCACCCCCCCACGCCCCCAGAGTCACACTCCGAGCTGCTCCCAGGCTTCGAGGGGCGGGTTGGGTGGGGTGGAGGGCTCTGAGATCTTCCAGTTGTTTGTTTTTGGGTTCTGGGTCCCACCTGGCGATGCTCAGGGCTGACCTCTGGCTCTGCTCTCAGGAATTACTCCTGGCGTTGCTCAGGGGACCCTATGGGAGGCTGGGAATCGAACCCGGGTCGACCGCGTGCAAGGCAAATGCCCTCCCCGCTGTGCTATCACTCTAGCCCTAAACCTTTTGGGTCCCACCCGACAATGCTCAGGGGTTGTTCCTGGCTCTGCACTCAGGAATCACTCCTGGCGGTGCTCGGGGGACCCTATGGGATGCTGGGAATAGAACCCGGGTCGGCCGCGTGCCAGGCAAACGCCCTCCCTGCTGTGCTTTCGCTCCGGTCCCACCATCTGACTCTAGATCCCCCTGGTTTGAAAATCAAATTTAGACTTTGGCTTTATCTAAAAACGCGGGGCCACCCTTGTCCACACTGACCTGAACCATGCCCCCCCCGCCACACACACACAAGACTGGTTTTGGGGCCCCTTCCTTTGGGGGCAGATCCATAGTGTTGAAACTCTTTGAATTCAGGGTCAAATGACCTTCCAGAGAGAAGGGCCTGGCTTACACTCCGCAGTTCCTTTTTATTGTTTTGTTTTCGCTTTTTGGGTCCCACCCGGTGATGCACAGGGGTTACTCCTGGCTCTGCACTCAGGAATTACCCCTGGCGGTGCTCGGGGGACCCTATGGGATGCTGGGAATCGAACCCGGGTCAGCCGTGTGCAAGGCAAATGCCCTAACTACTGTGCTATTGCTCCAGGCCCCAGATGGATTTTATTTATTAATTTATTTGTTTGTTTATTTTTGCTTTTTGGGTCCCACCCGGCGATGCTCAGGGCTGACCCCTGGCTCTGCACTCAGGAATCACTCCTGGCGGTGCTCGGGGGACCCTATGGGATGCCGGGGATCGAACCTGGGTCAGCCGCATGCAAGGCCAGTGCCCTACCTGATGTGCTATCGCTCCGGGCAGCATCCGTCCATCTGAACTGACCCCCCAGCGCCTCCCCCTCCCTCTGACCCTGAAACCCGTCCCTTCGCCAAGTCTCCTGGTGGCTACTCGACCTGCCCTGCCTGTCCCCCAGCCCCCCAGCCGGGGTCCTGCTGTCTCAGCTGCAGTGACACAGCACAGGTGGCCATGGCAGATCTGAGTTCTTGCTGGTCACCGGAGTCAGCAGTAAACACGCCGATACAATATTCATCTGCCTGATGCTAATTTGGGGCACAGGGGCCTGTGGTGGCCCCAGGACTGCGTGAGTGACCGGCCAGGGGCACCCCAGGTGGGGAGGTGGTGGGGTGGGGTGCAGGACATTTGCACGTGAAGGTTGGAGAGTGAGTCACGTGAGCTGAGGCAGCGCAGTGCGCCGGGAGGAGGGTTTGTGGCGTCACGGCAGCAGGAAAGGGGCCAGTGCTCACGGACAGTGCTCGGTCTCAAGCTGGGGTGCCTGGAATCTCCAGGAGGCCCATCAGGGTCTGCCCCAGCTTGGTCACGAGCCCCAGGGACCTGACTGGGGGGAACCCGAGAGACAGGACAGTAGGGAGGCCGCTTGCCGTGCTCGCACCAGACCTGGGTTCGATCCCCGGCCTCCCTCGGGGTTCCCTGGACCCCAGCAGGAGTGACCCCCGAGTGACCACCGGATGTGGCCTCAAAAGCACCGTGGCACTGTCATCCCGGTGCTCATCGATGTGCTCGAGCGGGCGCCAGTCACGTCTCCATGGTGAGACTTGTTGTGACTGTGTTTGGCATCTCGAAGATGCCATGTGGAGTTTGCCAGGCTCTGCCGTGCGGGCGGGATCCTCTCGGTGGCTGGCCAGGTTCTCCGAGAGGGGCGGAGGAATCGAACCCAGGTCGGCCGCGTGCAAGGCCAACGCCCTCCCCGCTGTGCATGAGTCCCCCAAAGCAAAACAGGTAAATGTCCAATTTCTCTTGTGACCGATTCTAAGTGATTTCTCACGTAGCCGGCACTGCCATGGGGGTATGTTGCGGGGCGGGGGCTTCCCAGCTCTCTGCATGTGACAGGAATCGTCCCGTCCACCCCTGACATTCCAGGACATCCCGCCCCACCCCCAGGGCCCCCATCCCCCTCCCCCTTCCCCATTACCCCCTCGGGAGGTGTTGGAGTTTTCGCTTCTTTGTGAGGATCTTTGTTCTGCACCCAGGATCGAGTTCTGTGGTTTGGGGCCCGTTCGTCCGCTCTGGTCAGTCCTGAGCCACCCTCGGGGATGGGCAGAGCCCAAGTCTGGCTGTGGCCAAGCAAACTGGACCCGCGGCACCACCCCTGAGAAGCGCCTGTGGTTCCATAGAGCTCAGAAAACTGAGGCTCACGGCGGCTCAGACCAAACATTCTTCTCAGAACTTATTTAATTTTTTGGCGGGGTGTGTGTGGGGGGGAACATTCCAGGCAGTGTCCAAGGGCTACTCCTGGCTCTTCCGTGTTCAGGGAATCAAGTGCCAGGGATGGCGCTTCTGCATGCCAAGCCTGTGCTCTAACCACTGGACCACCTCTCTGGCCCCTGCAGAACTCGAAACACTAAGACTCCTCTTCTCCACTCCCTTTCTCTCTCTCCCCTCCTTGGATCTTTTCAAGAGTCCTGGGGGAGAGGGTGAAGGCTGGGGAATAATGCTTAAAATCCAATTTTCCACTTCAATCCCACCCCCGTCCCTTCCTCCTCCCCCCCACCCCCGCTATCCCCACCCCCGAGGGGCAGGCAGGCGTTTTCCTCCCAGGAACCAGAAACTCCTTCCCCACCCCGTTGCCGCCTCTCACCATCCGTTTCAGCAAATATCATTAATTTGAAAGGCAAGGGACCGGGAAGGATAAAGTTTGAATTAACTCGTTCGGATAATCTGATATTTTCACCGGGGCGTGACAGGGTGCCCGGTTAGCTGGCGAATGTGTGAGTGCCAGCAGCAGTTGGGCGTTTGCCTTTCACGCGGCCGACCCGGGTTCGATTCCTCTGACCCTCTCGGAGAGCCAGGCAAGCTACCAAGAGTATCAAGCATCAAGTATCAAATCACTGCATCACTGTCATCCCGTTGTTCATCGATTTGCTCGAGTAGGCGCCAGTAATGTCTCCATGTGTCCCTGTCACACGCTAGTGTAGACTGATGGTGTACTGGGGGCTCTCTCAGGGTCAGGGGAATGAGGACCGTCGTTGTGACTGTTTTTGGCATATCGAATACGCCACGGGGAGCTTGCCAGGCTCTGCCATGCAGGCGGGATATTCTCGGGAGCTTGCCGGGCTCTCCAAGAGGGACGGAGCCTTTTGGGGTGGCCTCTAATCGCCTTAACAGGTGTTCCCAGCCTAACGAATGTAAGCTTTTGGTCGACTGGTATGTTGTAATGATCTGCACACTGACAAACACTTCTCCCCATCAAAAAATAGAGAGTAGAAATCCACAGAAACTTCTTCAAAGAAGAAATTAAAATGGCCACAAAAAACACCGGAAAAAAAATGTTCCACATCGAGAATCCTCAGGGAGATGCAAATCAAAACAACAATGCGATATCATCTCCCGCTACAGAGACTGGCACATATCCCAGAGAACAAGAATCACCAGTGCTGAAGTGGATGTGGGGGAAAAGGGACTCTCTTTCACTGTCGGTGGGAATGCTTATTATTCCAGTGTTTTTGGAAAACAATATGGACATTCCCCAATAATACTAGAAATTGAGCTTGTGTATGACCCAGCAATGCCAGTTCTGGGAATATACCCCCAGGGTCCAAAGTCACACAGCAGAAACACCACCTGTACTCCTGTGTTCATTGTAGCACTATTCACCAGAGCCAGAATCTGGAAACAACCTCAGTGCCCGAGAACAGACAAATGGGTAAAGAAACTATGGCATGTCTACGCAATGGAATACTATGCAGCTGTCAGGATGAATGAGCTCATGAAATCTGCCTATAAACGGATGGACATGGAGTGCATCGTGCTGAATGAACTGAGTCAGAAGGAGAGGGACAGGTATAGAATGACTGCCTTTATTTGTGGGATAGAAAACAAAATAGTATGAGATGAATATATACAGCCAGGGAAAATCGAGCCAGGAGCACTGGTTAGGAGTAATTCCTGAGTGTGTGAGCCAGGAGTAATCCCTGTGCATCACTGGGTGTGACCCAAAAAAGCAAAAAAGAAAAAAAAAGACATGATTCTTGTTTCAAGTCCCCACCTCTGGGGTCAGCTGTGACAACGGGGAGTCGTTAATCTGGCCGAATAGTCCAGAGCACTGCCAGGGTGCTCCCTGGATTTCTCTGGCTCCACTCAGAGCTAGAACCAGCTTCGTCTGGGCTTTGCGTGTTCCCAGCCAGCCCGTCCCAAGAAAACGGTGACAGATGTATCCATGGTCCCCCTCATCATGGAAGTTGAGAGATCTGGCCGCAGAGGATTTATTAAATGAATTTGGGGGCAGGAGGGGGACGACCCAGCTTCCTCCTGCCAACTCAGGGACGCGAACGGCAGCGACAAACATTTCTCTTCTCAGGGTGGGCGGCTCTTTCTACCGACAGGGTTGTTATTGAACTTTTTTCTTTTCCCTTTAACCCAAACACCGGAAAGCTTTTTCAATTACCTGGTAAGGTGACTTAAGCTGAACTGGAGTGCAGAACTTATCCTTTCTCTCTCTCCTTTCCCAATTCTGAGATGGGAGAGAGAGGAAGAAAAAAAAATGTCTGCACTAACAAAGCCTGTCTCGGGGGTTATCTCGGAGAAAAATGTAATCCACTGTATTCGGCCTCCCTTGCTCCTCCGCCTCTTGATTTTGCAGCCGTCTTATCTCTGCTTGGTTATTTCACAGCCTCCCGGGCGCCTAAGAACTTCTCCCCCCCGCCCCCCCCCATCCTTCCGTCTTCGCTCTCATTTTCAAGAGTTGGTGCTTGGCCCCTCCGAAAGGTTGGACCCCCCTGAGGGCTAACTAGGGGGCAGGTCCAGCGTCTTGTCCAGTCGACAGGTGAGACCCCCCCACACCCAGTCAACCTCCAGAGCAGAGAATCCAGTCTCTCTGTCTCTCTCTCCTCTCTCTTTCTCTCTTCCCCTCTCTCTCCTCTCTCTTTCTCTCCTCTCTATTTCTCTCTCTTCCTCTCTCCTCTTTCTCTCTCTCTTCCTCTCTCTCCTTTTCTCTCTCTCCCCTCTCTCTCCTCTCTCTTTCTCTCTCTTCCTCTCTCTCCTCTCTCTTTCTCTCTCTCCTCTCTCTTTCTCTCTCTTCCTCTCTCTTTCTCTCTCTCTTCCTCTCTCTCCCCTTCTCTCTCTCTCCCCTCTCTTTCTCTCTCTTCCTCTCTCTTTCTGTCTCTCTCCTTTCTTTCTCTCTCTTCCTCTCTCTCCCCTTCTCTCTCTTTCTTTCTCTCCCCTCTCTCTCCTCCCTCTCTCTCCTCTCTCTCTTCCTCTCTCTCCTCTCTCTTTCTCTCTCTCTTCCTCTCCTCTCTCTTTCTCTCTCTCCTCTCCTTCTCTCTCTCTCCTCTCTCTTTCTCTCTCTCTCTCACCATTGGGTGAATGACCTGGGTGTCCGGGCAACATAGGGCTGGACTTCTTTTTTGGGTCCCACCCGGGGATGCACAGGGGTTCCTCCTGGCTTTGCACTCAGGAATCACCCCTGGCGGTGCTCAGGGGACCCTATGGGAAGCTGGGAATTGAACCCAGGTTGGCCGCGTGCAAGGCCAACGCCCTCCCCACTGTGCTGTCGTTCCAGCCCCAAGGCTGGACTTCTGACACACGTGGCTATGTGGCTCTCTGCCACTAGCAAACCCTGATGCGAGGCTAGACCCAGAGAGTGAGTCAGAGCCAGGGGGACAGACAGAGTGACTGTCCTTGATGTGAGCTATCAAGAAGCAGATCTCTCTTGGGGCTGGAGCGATAGCACAGCGGGTAGGGCGTTTGCCTTGCACGCGGACAACCCAGGTTCAATTCTCAGAATCCCATAGGGGCCCTCGACCACCACCAGGAGTGATTCCTGAGTGCAGAGCCAGGAGCAACCCCTGAGCATCACCAAGTGACTCATAAAGCCAAGATAAATAAATAAATGAAAATAAAGTATTAACAAAAAAAGAAGTTAATGTTGGTTAGAAGAGCCATTTCTGGAAGGAAAACAAGGTCCCAGTGAATCTTGCTGAGCTTTGCCATATGGATTTTGTTGTACGTTGACGGACGGAGGAGGCGAAGTCTGGTTTTGACCACAATTAAAATTGTTCCCTCGTGGCTGGAGCGATAGCACAGCGGGGAGGGCACTTGCCTTGCATGCAGTCGACCCAGGTTCGATTCCCAGCATCCCATAGGGTCCCCCGAGCACTGCCAGGAGTGATCCCTGAGTGCAGAGCCAGGAGTCAGCCCTGAGCATCACCAGGTGGGACTCAAAAAGCTCCCCTACCTCACCCCATCCCCCAAATCCAGCCTGTGCACCGGTTTTGGAGCCTTGACTGAGATAATATCCAAATATCTTAATAAAACAGGACCGAGAGATAGTAAGGCCTTGCCTGGCACGCGGCCGACCTGGGCTCGATTCCCAGCATCCCACAGGGTCCCCCGAGCACCACCAGGAGTGATCCCTGTGCAGAGCCAGGAGTCAGCCCTGAGCATCGTCGGGTGGGACCTCAAAAAGCAAACAATAACAACAACAACAACAAAAACGAACACTCCCACAAGGGTCTCTACCCCCCGCCTATGACCATGAGCCGGGGCTGGGCCAGCCGGCACCCACAGAACGAAACTCTGCAGGTCTGAACATAGACACAAACCCAAGGGGGCAGATGGGACGGCGAGGGACCCACCTCGAGAGCAGAAAGCCGGAGACGGGTGCCTGGGGGACATATGCTTCATGGGTGCTGAGGGCACAACCCAGTCCTTGTAGCCTGGCACACAGCCCCATTTCTAAGGGCTGCCGCCTTATTTCTTTTTTTTTGAGGAGTCAAGAATTTTATATTTACAGCATTGATGGTACAGTCACCCCATGTAACAAATTGACATAATGGGTATAATTAGCAAAGACTGTCTATACGCCCCCTTCTTTCTCCTCTTACCCCCCGACAAGACTTTCCCTCCTTCCGCCCATGTCTCCGCCCCGACCCCCTCCCGTTCCTGCACCCCCGACAGTGCAGTGGTCTTGCCCGAGGGTGGGCATAGCTGGCCCCAGGGGGACCTGCTCCTGGCTTCTGGGGACACTGTCCCTGATCCTCGTGGAAGCTGCCCCCTGCACACAAGCAACCACAAAGAGCCAGGCCCGAGATGCCGCCACCACCACACAAACCGTCAGCACCCAAGTTCGTCCACAAAGCCACACTGAGGAAACTCGCTCCTCGGGAGAGGCCCCCAAAGCAGCTGGGAGGAGGATGTGGGTGGGTTTTTTTTTTGGGGGGGAGGTCATACCCGGCAACGCACAGGGGTTACTCCTGGCTCATGCACTCAGGAGTTACTCCTGGCGGTGCTCAGGGGACCCTATGGGATGCTGGGAATCGAACCTGGGTCGGCCACGTGCAAGGCAAACGCCCTCCCCGCTGTGCTGTCACTCCAGCCCCAGGGGAGGAGGTTGTGGGACTCTCTGGGGTCTCTCCAGGGTCTCTGAGAGCCAGCATCTCGTTCCAATCAAGCTTCTCAGGCCGTTTCGAGACCCAGGGGACAGCATCCTCTTGGATTATTTTTCTCGGATCCCGTCTGTGCTGCTCTAAGCGTAACTGAGATGTGCACGTGCAGGTGTAAGCTTGTCTGGCGAAAATTCAGAGTTGACTTCTGGAGGCCTGGGGCCCTGGGAATCTGCATTTCTGTGATTCTGTTGCTCTGGGTGTGAGGTCCACGCTAGAAGCCCACCCCCAGGACTCCAAGGACGCCAGCCAGATGGCCACATCACGTAAGCATGGGAGACCCCCTGAGCCCAGGCTCCGAGATGTCCACAGCCAAACACCTCTAGCGCCACGGGCCTTGAAGGCTGCAGCTCATTTGTGGAATATGAAATAACATCACATGAGACGGACACCCAAGGACAGTAGAGACAAGGGCCAGGAAGATTGCCCTATGGTTGGCAGCCTGCCTCATGAGCTGGGGGAGAAGGCGGCTGGGATGGAGAAGGGGTCACTGTGTCAGTGATGGTTGGAGGGATGCTCGGGACGGGAGATGTGTGCTGAGAGTAGATAAAGGACCCAATGTGACGGCCTCTCAGTGTCTGTATTGCAAACCATGATGCCCCAAAGGAGAGAGAGAGTGTGGGGGAGATTGTCTGCCATGGAGGCAGGGGGAGGGCGGAAAAGGGGGGATACTGGGGACATGAGTGGTGGGGAATGTGCCCTGGTGGAGGGATGGGTGTTTGATCATTGCATGACTGAAACTCAGTCATAAAAGCTTTGTAACTGCATCTCACGGTGATTCAATTAAAAAATTACACACATATGAAGGCTTCAGGAGTATCTGGCTTTACAGATGACCTGGAGGCTCCCAACATGTGCCTCTGCACCCCAAAAGAAGCAGGAGAGGGGGCTGGGGCGACAGCACAGCGGGGAGGACATTTGCCTTGCACGTGGTCGACCCGAGTTCGATTCCCAGCATCCCATAGGGTCCCCTGAGCACCACCAGGGGTAATTCCTGAGTGCAGAGCCAGGAATAACCCCTGAGCATCGCCGGGTGGGACCCAAAAAGCAAAAAAAAAAAAAAGAAGCAGGAGCAGGACGGTGAGGGACCCCCAAGCTGAAATGCCTTCTCCCCTTCCGATCTCCAGCCGGGGCGGGGTGTGCTGGGGAAACATGCAGCCCTGCCGAGTCCCCTTGGCCAGCCATGCCAGACATTCCAATCTGCACCCATGGGTGAGCTTTAGGGCCCCTTTCTCCACCGCTTCGTGTCACGCAGACGCAGACACCCGCACACCAACTCTCGTCACAACTGCTCGGTGGCCGAGGCTGAGAGTTCCAGCCCGGAGCCCCCCGGGCTGTGAGGAACCGTGCTTGGTGTGTTCCCGGGGGGAGAAACACGCTCCCATTTTCAGTGCCCTGGCGACCCGCTGGAGGAACTGGGTCGCTGAGCTCCAGGGCTTAAACGGAACCGCATGACCAAGCACGGGGCTGGAGCACTAACCTGATTACTCCGTCCCCAAGCACAGCCTGACGCATGCCAGAGGTTGTAGCTCCGTGAGACCAAAGCGCATGCGTTGTGGAGGGTCTGGGGCGTGGGGGAGGCTTTGGGGTTGCTTGGAAGCCCAATCCAGTTCCCCACCCCCCAATTCTCTCCTGGCTGCTAAAATTTACCCCAGAGCAGGAGGATGAAGAGGTTGGAACTGGATCGCAGGGTGCTGAGAGGGTCACTCGGTCTATTTTTTGGGAACGGGGCATATTTGGTGATGCTCAGGGCTGACTCCCGGCTCTGCACTCAGGACTCACTCCTGGTGGTGCTCGGGGGACCCTAGGGGATGCCGGGGATCGAACCTGGGTCTGCTGCGTGCCAGGCCGACGCCCTCCCCGCTGTGCTGTCGCTCCAGCCCCAGGATTTCTGCCTCTCTGAGGCAGATCCCGGCTGACTGCATGCCACACTGACATCCTACTGAACTTTCTAGCAAATCACCGGTCATATAAAGGAGTTTGGTGCTGTTTGAGGGGGTCATATCCGGGGGCACTCAGCGGTCACTCTTGGCGGTGCTTGGGGGACCGCCGGGGATGGAACCCGGGTTTCCTGCACCCAACCTGCCCTATTATGGCTCCGGTTCCCCATTGTAGGAGTCTAAGGGGACAGGAAGGCGGAGGGAGCCAGCCCTGGACACGCCACACGCTGTTTAGCCACCGAAATAACCTATTTTTTTCCCCACGTGGCATTGCTCGCTATTTTTACCCACGTTCTAATTTCGCTGACCCAGGCGGACACGATGGACATTCCTAGCGACTTTGGAGCCACCTCAGGGTGGGAAGGAGCATGTCATCCCTGCAAGCATCAGGCACCAAAGAACTATGTCCACCTTAGACCCCGTCTCCCCCCTGAGAACCCCGACGGAGCAGACGGTACATCGGAGACCTGGAAGCGTTCAGCAGAGCTACTCACGCCAGAAACACACGAGGCTCAACTGAAACTGAGACAACAGGCAGCGAGGAACTCCTCAAAGACTTAGCGACCGCACTGTGAGACAGAACAACTCGCACAGATTTTCTGCTACGGAAGGACTTTTTAAATTTTCTTTTTGGGTCCCACCCAGCTATGTTCAGGGGTTACTCCTGGCTCTGCACTCAGGAATCACTCCTGGCGGTGCTCAGGGGACCCTAGGGGATGCTGGGATTCGAACCTGGGTCGACTGCATGCAAGGCAAATGCCCTCCCCGCTGTGCTATCGCACCAGCCCCACACAACAACACTTTTCACCACTCCCCTCCCCCCTCTACCTCCTGGTCTCCCCTCAGCTTCGTTTCAGCTTCTCCACGGCACCGCCCCTCGGATTCCAGGGAAAGTGGGACTCCAGAGCACTGCATAAGGCAATGGTGCTTGCTGGGGGAGCTCCGAGTGAGGTAGGGGTGAGTGAGACGAGGAGAGAGGAGCCCCAGTGAGGTAGGGGTGGGTGAGATGAGCGAATGCCCCACGCAGAGGTCCTGGGTGCTGCTCAAACCTCATGCGGGCATACGCCACCCCAAAGGGAGTCTGACTGGCACGGGTGAGAGAAATGTCCCCTGTCCTCTGCCTGGCTGCCTTGCCAGCTCTCCTAATGCCCTGCCGACACTGAGAGACGTCAGACAGCACAGTGACATTTCCAGGGAGCCTCTCCCAGGGCAGATTGACAGGCAATGGCCTCTCTCCCAGAGGACCAGACCCCTCCCCCCGCCCCCGCCACCGAGGGACCTGGAAATGTTTATTTATGTTTTGGGTGCAAGCTTTCCCATTGGCTCCTCGGGGAGGTGGCATTTAGGGACCAAAGGCAGGGAAATGCCAGCCTCCTTCTCCAAACAACGGGTCTCACTGACATCTGCCCTGTCAGCAACTCTGTGTCTTGCCCAAGTCTCCTGGGTGATTGACGTGGGTCCGGGTCATATCTCTGGGCCTCTCAGAAACGGGGACCCTCATATCTGCCAGCCCTGTGCCTCCCTTCTGGGGCCGATGCGTTGACGCTTCCCAACTAAGGGGTTCTGGAAGATTCGACTCTCCCTTCTCCTTCTGTAAGAGGTGTCTCTGGTTAAAAATAAATAACTGGGGAGGGGGGAGACTGGAGTTATAGCACAGTGGGGAGGGCGTTTGCCTTGCATGCAGCCGACCCGGGTTCGATTCCCAGCATCCCACAGGGTCTCCCGAGCACTGCCAGGAGTAATTCCTGAGTGCAGAGCCAGGAGTCAGCCCTGAGCATCGCCAGGTGTGATCCAAACCAAACCAAAAAAAAAAAGAGATAAAAATTTTAAATTAGGGGGGCTGGAGCGATAGCACAGCGGGTTGCACGTTTGCCTTGCACGCAGCCGACCCGGGTTCGATTCCCAGCATCCCATAGGGTCCCCTGAGCACCGCCAGGAGTGATTCCTGAGTGCAGAGGCAGGAGGAACCCCTGAGCATCGCCGGGTGGGACCCAAAAAATAAGTAACTGTTATTAGAAAGAACCTCCTGTGTCCACTCACTTCTGGGGCAAACCCACGTGTTTCCCAGACGTCCGCTCTCGGGAGTGGGTCGGTGTGGCTGACCAGGGTGGAGGGGGGTGGAGGCTCATGCCCAGTGCTCACTGGTGGCCTCCGCCTCGGTCCATCCTGGCTCTGCCCCCTAGTGCCCGTGTCACCAACGTAGCCGCAGCCTCATCACCCGTCTGGGACCCAGAAACACAGCCCCCTCCCGTTCTTTCCTTGCCCACTCCTCTCTCCCACAGCCAAGTTAGAAACACCCCCATGAGGTGCCAGGGGTGGTCACTGTGACTCCCACTAGCATCGTTACCTCCTCCCGGGCTCCATTAGTGCTCCCCATCATCGAGAGGAGCTTGGGTGTAGCTGATCGTTAGTTTTCTGGGCGGCGCCCCCAGCTCCCGGGGCCACAACGAACGCTCTGCATCCAGTCACTTCTCCGATACTCCGTCCACTCCCTCCTGCTCCCATTAAGGTGCTCGTCTCTCTCCCCCGCCTCCCGACTCTAGTCATCGCCTCATTATAACTGCATTACCTGGGAGCATCGCCGACGCTGCGCCGGCTGCAGTTACCACCCGCTCTCCATTTCAGTTGCCCTCACCTGCTCCTCAGAGCTTCCCGCTTCTCAATTACGGCTCCATTATCTTGGTGATTACCTCAGCTGCAGACCTAATCGCCCCCCCTAACTCCCCCATAACCATTTTCCATGTCCTGCTCGTTCCCTCTGTGGTGGAGGACCCCCCACCCCCACCCAGGCCACCTTTGATAAAGGTGCAGGTGCTCCTAGTGCCATCGGAGCAGACTCCAACCCGGCCATGCACATTCCATCATTCATCATCATCTTCCTCCTCCTCCTCCTTCATCAACCCACCCACCCGTGGTCCTGCGCACCCCAGGACCTTTTCCGTGACGACCTCACGGCCATTTCCTTTCTCTGACGCCGAGGCTCTGATAATCTTTCACTTCAAGACACCAACGTCCGCGCCGGGAACGACAGCACGCAGCCGACCCAGGTTGCATCCCCCCCCCCCCGCCCCGGCACCCCACAGTTCAATCTTTGGAGCCCTGCCCGAAATGATCCCTGAGCACAGAGCCAGGAGTCAGCCCTGAGCACTGCTGAGTGAGCACACCCCCCTCCAAAATAAAATAATAATAAATCTCCCCACCAAGCCCTCTGCCACCGTCTGTCTCTGCGGCTAAGAATCCGAACTCTGGTAAGGATGTACCTGGTGATGGCTCACGTTCTGGTGCTCCCTTCCCCAGAGCACTGTGTGGCGGAGTGCAAGCTGAGTATTCCGTCCGTGCGGCTGGTGGGAAGGACCCAAGCCCCCAGACCCTCCTGTGGCACTGACGGCCCCCGGGAGCTCCAGCCACACACACCCCTGCTCCGTTACCTCGAGCTCCCTGCAAGGAGAGATCCGTTTTCTCCACTCATGGGCCTAATTATCTCAATAATGATCAGACTGCAGTGCTCCAACACTGCTTCCTGATTGAGGAGAGACAGACCTCCGCCACGACGGCGCCCCCCAAACCCTTCCCAAACAGCCCTGAGCCCCTCAAGAAGCTGCCACACAACTTTCCTGATCAACCCGATCACGCGCCAGGGTTTCTGAACCCCACATTGATCTCCTTGGCCTGGGGTCTGGCTGCGGGACCTCAGACAAGCAAGTCCTTCCGGGTCATGCTAGTATAAGGGGGGGGGTAATAAATCTGGACTCAGTCTTCCAGGGTTTAACCCCTGCCCCCCGACTCTACTCACTTCTTTGGGAAAACATGAATTGCTTTGTCCCGACTGGCCGTTTTGTAGGATGGGGTCTGGTTGCTTGACCGCAGACAAGGTCTTTCTGGGGTCAGACTTGTAAGGGAGAAAATGGGTTCAAACCCCCATTCTCATCACTTTTTTTGTTTTTTGCTTTTTGGGTCACACCCGGCGATGCACAGGGGTCACTCCTGGCTCATGCACTCAGGAATTACTCCTGGGGTGCTCAGGGGAGCCTAGGGGAGGCTGGGAATCAAACCTGGATTTGCCGTGTGCAAGGCAAACACCCTCCCCGCTGTGCTATCCTCTCTCTCTCTCCCTCCCCCTCTCTCCCTCCTTCTCCCTCTCTCCCTCCCTCCCTCTCTCTTCCCCTCCCTCTCTCTCCCCCTCCCTCTCCCTCTGTCTTCCTCTCCCTCTGTCTTCCTCCATCTCTCTCCCTCTCCCCCTCCCTCTCTCCTCTCTCCCTTCATCTCCCTCCCTCTCTCCCTCTCTCCCTCCCTTTCTCTCTCTCCCTCTCTCCCTCTCCCTCCCTCTCCCTCTCCCTCCCTCTCTCTCCCTCCATCTCCCTCCCCTCTCCCTCCCTCTCTCTTCCTCTCTCCCTCCCTCTCCCTCTCTCTCCCTCCCTCCCTCTGTCCCTCTCCCTCTCCCTCCCTCGCCCCCTCCCTCTCTCTCTCTCCCTCTCTCCCTTTCTTCCCCCTCCTTCTCTCTCCCTCTCTCTCCCTCTCTGTCTCTTCCTCTCTCCCTCCGTCTCTCTCCCTCCGTCTCTCTCCCTCCCTCTCACATACACACCCTCTCCATTTATTCCTCCTATTTCCCCCTTATCTCCCTCCCCCTCCCTCTTTCCCCCCCATCTCCTACCCCTCCTTCTCCTCATCATCTATTTGCTCCGCTGACCCCCCACCCCATCCTCTCCGAGCATGGCCCTCTGTTCTAAAATGCCTCCCCCCTCTCTCCCCTCCCGCCATCTCCCCACCTCGCCTCTGCCTGCATCCTTCCCTGCCCGAGGCCTTCCTTCCATCAGAAAATGATCTAATGAAAACAATTAGCATCCTGAGGTGGCTAAGAGGGTCTCTCGGGGGACACCTGCCTTTCAGAAGAGACTCAGGCAGGGAGAAACGGCTCTCACACCCGGGCGCTCCCGAGGAGAAGCACCTTTCCCTGCCTGGAACCGGAACGCGGGCGGGGCTGTCCTTCCCCAGGTCGAAAGACCTCAAGGAGCACTGGATGCAGTTTAAGAAACAATCCCGGGGCTGGAGCGATAGCATAGCGGGGAGGGCGTTTGCCTTGCACGCCGCCAACCTGGGTTCGATCCCCAGCATCCCATAGGGTCCCCTGAGCACCGCCAGGAGTAATTCCTGAGTGCAGAGCCAGGAGTCAGTCCTGAGCATCGCCGGGTGGGACCCAAAAAGCAAGAAAGAAAGAAAGAAAGAAAGAAGGAAAGAAAGAAGGAAGGAAAGAAGGAAAGAAAGAAGGAAGGAAAGAAGGAAAGAAAGAAGGAAGGAAAGAAGGAAGGAAAGAAGGAAAGAGGGAAGGAAATAAAGAAAGAAAGAAGGAAAGAAAGAAGGAAAGAAAGAAGGAAGGAAAGAAAGAAGGAAAGAAGGAAAGAAAGAAGGAAGGAAAGAAGGAAAGAAGGAAAGAAAGAAGGAAGGAAAGAAGGAAAGAAGGAAAGAAAGAAGGAAAGAAGGAAGGAAAGAAGGAAGGAAAGAAGGAAAGAAAGAAAGAAGGAAAGAAAGAAGGAAGGAAAGAAGGAAAGAAAGAAGGAAAGAAGGAAAGAAAGAAGGAAAGAAGGAAAGAAAGAAGGAAAGAAAGAAGGAAAGAAAGAAGGAAGGAAAGAAGGAAAGAAAGAAGGAAGGAAAGAAAGAAGGAAAGAAAGAAGGAAAGAAGGAAAGAAGAAGGAAAGAAAGAAGGAAAGAAAGAAGGAAAGAAGGAAGGAAAGAAGGAAAGAAGGAAGGAAAGAAGGAAAGAAAGAAGGAAAGAAGGAAAGAAGAAGGAAGGAAAGAAGGAAAGAAAGAAGGAAAGAAGGAAAGAAGAAGGAAAGAAGGAAGGAAAGAAGAAGGAAAGAAGGAAGGAAAGAAAGAAGGAAAGAAAGAAGGAAGGAAAGAAGGAAAGAAAGAAGGAAGGAAAGAAGGAAGGAAAGAAGGAAGGAAAGAAAGAAGGAAAGAAGAAAGAAAGAAAGAAAGAAAGAAAGGAAGGAAGGAAGGAAGGAAGGAAGGAAGGAAGGAAGGAAGGAAGGAAGGAAGGAAGGAAGGAAGGAAGGAAGAAAAAGAAGCAATCCGGATTGGACCCACCTCGCCGGGGCGGGGGAGGGGGTCTCTCCGGGACCTTTCAGCTGACATGTCCCCGCGTGTGAAGTTCTGGGGGGTCGCTGGCATGCAGGGGTGGGGAGGGCGGGGGCTGCAGTTGTCACAGCAAAACCGGAAGTGGGCCGCCTTTCGTCCTGGGCTTCGGCCCAAAGACGCGGCTGCATCTTCTGGGACCCTGCAAATATTTCCTCCCTCCAAGCTGTCGGCCCCGGAGCCAAGGCAACCTGTGCCCTGTTGGGGGCACTGGGGAGGACCCCCAGAAGCAGCGGGACCCCATGATCCAAGCCCCATCTGGCAGCCTCTGGCGGTTCCCGTTCTCGGGCCTCCCGTCTCTCAGGATTGCTCCTGGCTTCCTGGCTCAGCACGACCTCGGGACCCCTGCTCCCAGCTCTCCCTGGTCACCCCCCTCCCCGGCTGGGTCTCAGCAGTGGCGCTCAGCCAGGCTGGCCACGGCAACTGGACACTGGACACTCTCCCCCGTTGTCACTCTCGGACACCTGGTTTGTCTTTAATGGCTGCTTTGATGAAAGCTCAAGTTTTTGTGTGTGTTTTTTTGGGGGGAGGGGCTGACTCCCGGCTCTGCACTCAGGGATCATGCCTGGCAGGGCTCGGGGGACCCTGTGGGATGCTGGGAATCGAACCCGGGTCGGCTGCGTGCAAGACAAACGCCCTCCCCGCTGTATTTTCTTTTCCTTTTTTTTTTTTTCTTTTTGCTCTTTGGGTCCCACCCGGCGATGCTCAGGGGTTCCTCCCGGCTCTGCACTCAGGGATTACTCCTGGCGGTGCTCAGGGGACCCTATGGGATGCTGGGGATCGAACCCGGGTCGGCCACGTGCAAGGCCAACGCCCTCCCCACTGTGCTGTCGCTCCAGCCCCAGGCCTGAGATTCTTGAGAGGAGGAGGCACGACAGGGTCTTCTGAGTGGCCCTTGGTCCAGCCTGTTAGACCTGACACCTCAAAATTCCTCCCCGTGGCCTTGCTCCCAGGGATTCTCGGTTTCCTTCTTCATCCCTGACCGTCCCACCCGTCCCTCCCCTGCCACTCTGTGGCCCAAGATGCAGGTGTCCCTGCTCTAGCGCCTCAGGAGACTTCTGGCTCCGGGTCCCACAGAGCTGGGGGCTGTGTCTGAGAGCGACCAGTCAGTCGGGCAACACGAGATGGTCCAGCGCTGACCGGGGCCAGTGCAGTTCCTTCGGTTTGGCCCCGGACCGCAAGGCAGGCAAATGCAGGAGCGACAAAACGCTCTGCTGTGACGGCCAAGACAGCTCGGGGCCGCGTCCACCCGGACAGACTCCGACGCACAATGCCAGACCCGGCTCGCTCTTTGCAAGGCGTCTGTCAGCCATCTGCGGACACGGTCCTTTGGGGGTGGTGGGGTTGGGGGGGGCTCGGGCGACTCTGGATTCTTTAGACCTGCTTGGATGTCAGAAACGTGATGGGTGCTTCCGCACAACGCCGGGCCTGTCGGATGCTCAGTGCTCAGTGCTCATCAGTGTCAGAAAGACGTTTCGGGAAGGACTGAGCTTAATTAATCTGTCTCTGCTCACCGACCTTCAGGGGGTCCGCCTGGGGGTCCCCCGAGTGCCGTGACTGTCCCCGACAGTCTTTATCTCTCTCTTCATACTTGTGCTTTCTGACTCCATCTCTGCCTTTCAATCCACTTCCCTTGCCTGAGGAAGTCAGAAACGCTTCTACTCCTACTACTACTACTAGAGAGAGAGAGAGAGAGAGAGAGAGAGAGAGAGAGAGAGAGAGTGTGTGTGTGTATGTATGTCCGAGAGCACGAGAACACGCCTTGTATACTGTTTTCCCTGAAACTCCCGAAGAACGGAAACGGCAAACAGCGGGATATTCTGGGGTAATAACACAAATAATCGGGGAGAGAAAAAATTGTTATCAGCTTGTTTACACAATTATGTAAATGGGGGCATTCTACATGGCTGACTCCTCAATTATTCATGCCTTGAAGCTTCTGGAAGATTCAATGCTGCTAAAATAATCTCTTCTGCAGCCCGTTATGAGGAACGAGGCATGTAATTCCAGGCGGGGTGGGGATGGGAAGGGGAGGGGGAGATGCACAACAACTACAATCTGATAAGGCAAATACGGCCACTGCATGCAAGGACGCGCGCGGAACAAACCCGGAGAGAAAAGTACCTCAGAAGTGGGCGTTACGGGAACTGGGATGAGTCGGGGGTCGAGGAGCTCCGTCTCTCCTCCCCCAGAGTCCTTGCCCACCTCACCCTCAGACTGCTGCTTCTGGAACACTCTTTCCCAAAGGCACCTGGGGGCCGGAGCCACAGCACAGCAGGGAGTGTGTTCGCCTTGCACCTTGCACGCAGCCGACCTGGGTTCGATTCCCGGCATCCCCTAGGGTCCAACCCGAAGCACCGCCAGGAGTGATTCCTGAGTGCAGAGCCAGGAGTCAGCCCTGAGCATCACCGGGCGGGACCTGAAATACTAAGCCATAAAAGCATCGGGTAGGTCACCCGGGCATCCAAATTCTCACGGTCTCCACTGCGTGACAGAGTCATTGCTCAAAGTCTCACGCTTGAAGTCGAAGAATCATGCATCCCTATAACCCTCAATACCCCTGTTCCTCAGCGCGCGCGCGCGCACACACACACACACACACACACACACACTCACTTTGTCACTCAACACTCCCCACTGAAGGGGGCTGCGTCACACATGTGATTCCATTCACGCGGCACCCGATCCTGAGGAAAGAGATGGCAGGGCCTTCTGTAAACACACACACTCTCTCTCACACTCAACACACACACTCTCACACAGTCTCTCACATGCGCTCACACACACACACTCTCTCACACACAAATACACACATTCTCTCACACACACAAACACTCTCACTCATAGTCACACACACTCTCTCACACACTCTCTGACAGTATCTCATACACACTCACACACACTCTCTCACACACACAAACACACATTCTCTCTCACACAAACACTCTCACACTCACACACACTCTCTCTCTCACACACACACACACTCACACAACAAGCCTGTGTTGATTTACTGAGGAGAATAATTTTTCCTCCATGCAGACCCACCGTTGCTTTTCTACTCCAACCTCTGTCATTAAATGACATTTTTTTTTTAAAAAAAGAAACTTAACAGATAGTCTATCAAAAAGCAGCCATGATTATATATTTTTGATTTGTACTGGGAAAGGGTTTCCACCCAAAATGGACCCCAGGATATGCAACGGAGAATCTCACAAAGACGCCCCCTGAAGAATGAGTCTTAAGGAATGTCTGCCACCTAGAAATTCAAGTCATCTCTCGACAACACACATCCTTTGAGAAATCTGTTACCCAGCCTCAAGACAATAAGCTTATTGCTTGGGTTGGAGAGATCTCTCTCTCCCTCCCTTCCTCTCTCTCTCTCTCACACACACACACACACACACACAAACACACACAACTCTCTCACACACATACACTCTCACACACAAGTACACATACATTCTCACACACACAAACACAAACTCACACACAGTCTCACACACAAACACACATACACACTTTCTCAAACACACTGTCACACACACACACGCACGCACAGTCTCTCACACGCAAACACATTCTCTCTCACACAAACACACACATTCTCTCAGACACACTCCCTCACACACACTCTCTCACACACATATACTCTCTCACACACTCTCATACACACAAACACACATACATACTATCTAAACACACTCTTATATACTCACACACACTCTCATACACACTCTCACACGCACACTCTCTCACAGACAACTCTCTCACAACACTCTCTCAAACACACACAAACACACACATCTCTCACACACAAACACACATACATACCCTCTCAAATACACACACACTCACACACAAACACACTCTCTCACACATAGAAACACATTCTCTCAAACACAGTCTCTCTCACACACAAACACACATATACACTCTCTCAAACACACACAAACACACAGACACACAGACACACTCTCAAACACACAAACACACACTCTCACACATACAAAAACATTCTCTCACACACAACACTCTCACACACTTTGACACACACTCTCACACACATTCTCTCTCACACACACAAACACATACTCTCTCACACACATACAATCTCTCTCACACACATACGAACAACATGCATGACCAGGAAGCCTCATCTCCTCACGAGCCTCAAATCTAGAGACAGGGGGGCCATTCTGAAGCCCCCAAAACCCAGTTTCAGGTCACAGGTGAGCACAGGGACGGGGGCGACGATGAAGGATCTTCCAAACCTGTCCGCCGGGCAGAGACGAGGGGCTGGGAGCTGGCTCCCCAACGCCCCATCCATCTCAATCTGGCGCCAAGCTAAAAGCCTATCTGGGCGCATTTCAATTCTAATATTATTAAGGGCTCGTGTAATCAGCGTTTAAAATAAGCGGCTTGAGGTTGGGGAGGGTGATGCCTCCCATCATCTTTCACATTCTGGGGAAAGGGCAACTCAGAGAAGGGATCACCAACTATAATGTAGTCGAAGGCCATGTGGGGGAAGGGAGTTGCGGGCTGAATGAGGGCTAGAGACTGAGCACAGTGGCCACTCAACACCTTTATTGCAAACCACAACAGCTAATTAGAGAGAGAGAACAGAAGGGAATGCCCTGCCACAGTGGCAGGGCGGGGTGGGGGGAGATGGGACCGGGGAGGGTGGGAGGGATGCTGGGTTTACTGGTGGTGGAGAATGGGCACTGGTGAAGGGATGGGTTCCCGAACTTTGTATGAGGGAAGCATAAGCACAAAAGTGTATAAATCTGTAAATGTGTCCTCACGGTGATTCACTAATTAAAAATAAATAAATTAATTAAAAAAAATAAGCGGCTTGAGCTGGTAGAAAAGACAGAGTCATGAAATTTGCATATAAGTGGATCGACATGGAGAGGATCATGTTGAGTGAAATGAGTCAGAGAGAGAGGGACAGACACAGAGAGATCGCACTCAGCTGTGGAATATAAAGTAACAGAATGGGAGACTAACACCCAAGAACAGTAGAGATAAGGACCAGGAGGATTACTCCATGACTTAGAAGCCGGCCTCCCATGCTGGGGGAAAAGGCAGCTCAGACAGAGGAGGGACCACCAAGTACAGGGTGCTAGGAGGGCCCACTCGGGATGGGAGATGCGGGCTGAGAGTAGACTATAGACTGAACACGATGGCCACTCAGTACCTCTACTGCAAACCACAACACCCAAAAGGAGAGAGAGAGCAGAAGGGAATGCCCTGCCACAGAGGTGGGGTGGGGTGGGGGGGACGGGGTGGGGGGGTGGGAGGGATGCTGGGACCATTGGTGGTGGAGAATGGGCACTGGTGGGGGGATGGGCACTTGATCATTCTATGACTAAAACACAAACACAAAAACTTGCAAGTTTGTAACTGTTCCCCATGGTGATTCACTGTCACTGTATCACTGTCGTCCTGTTGCTCATCGATTTGCTCGAGCGGGCGCCAGTCACGTCTCCATGGTGAGACTTGTTGTGACTGTGTTTGGCATCTCGAAGACGCCACGGGGAGCTTGCCAGGCTCTGCCTTGCGGGCAGGATCCTCTCGGTAGCTGGCCGGGCTCTCCGAGAGGGGCGGAGGAATCGAACCCGGGTCGGCCGCGTGCAAGGCCAACGCCCTCCCAGCTGTGCTACCGCTCCAGCCCACTAATAATAACTTAAAAAAAAAGACCGAAAATTAAAAAGTAAAATAAATAAAATAAAATAAATAAGCTGCTTGCAACTGCGTGGGCGTGGGGTGGGGTCGAGGAAGCCCGCGGAGAGAGGGGTGCTGTTACCCGCCCCGCTGGGCAGTGCTCATTCCCTTCTACCATCCAGCACCCAGCGGCTCTGTTTAAATCCTGAGGGCGGTGGGGGAGGGGTGCTATTAGAATAATCTCGGGTCAATTCAGGCCCCTGTGATGCCCGTGACCCTGGGTGACTTAGGGGAGAGGCCATTAGTGTGCCAAGGGCTGGCCTTGAGCTTTAATCAAGGGATGGCACAATAGCACAGCGGGGAGGGCGTTGGCCTTGCACGCGGCCAACCCGGGTTCGATCCCCGGCATCCCCTAGGGTCCCCCGAGCACTGCCAGGAGTGATTCCTGAGTGCAGAGCCAGGAGTCAGCCCTGAGCATCGCCGGGTGGGACCCAAAGAGAAAACTAAAGATTTAATCAATAGGTTCCATCTTTGATCACTGAATTGTCGCTCACTCCGGGCACGAGGTGTGGCTGAGAGAGGGGAAGGCGCAGACGTGATGACGGCCCAGGACCCCCCCGGGACCGTGATGCAGGAGCAGCTGCTCTAGCACCATCAGAGCATCCTTGTCTCCCCTCCCGCGGGCTCGTAGGCGGCTTGAGACTGGGTTTGGGGGACGTCAGAATAGCCCCATCTCTAAAGGTCTGGGGGCTTGTGCAGAGATGCAGCTTCCTGATTGTGTTTTGTTGGGGAGTAGGGGAAAGGGAGGGAGAGGGAGGGGGTAGAGAGAGAGAGGGAGAGAGAGAGAGAGAGAGAGGGAGGGAGAGAGTAAGAGAGGGAGACAAGGAGAGAGAGGGAGAGAGGGGAGAGGGGGAGAGAGAGGAAGGGAGAGAGAAGGAGGGAGAGGGAGAGATGGAAAGAGGGGGAAAGAGGGAGGGAGAGATAGGTAGACAGGGAGAAAGAG
The DNA here is from genome assembly GCF_027595985.1 of Sorex araneus. Lineage (NCBI taxonomy): Eukaryota > Metazoa > Chordata > Mammalia > Eulipotyphla > Soricidae > Sorex > Sorex araneus. Next base: position 163,734,728 of record NC_073313.1, read on the forward strand.
AGAGAGGAAGAGAGGGAGAGAGAGAGGGAGGGAGAGAGAGAGGAAAAGAGGGAGACAGGGAGAAAGAGAGAGGGAGAGAGAGGGAGAGATAGGTAGACAGGGAGAAAGAGAGAGGAAGAGAGAGAGGGAGAGAGAGGAAAAGAGGGAGACAGGGAGAAAGAGAGAGAGGGAGAGAGAGGAAGAGAGGGAGAGAGAGGAAAAGAGGGAGACAGGGAGAAAGAGAGAGGGAGAGAGAGGGAGAGATGGAGAGAGGAGAGAGAGGGAGAGGGAGGGAGGGGGAGAGGGAGAGAGAGAAGAAGAGGGAGAGAGGAGGAGAGAGAGGGAGAGATGGAGAGAGAGGGAGAGAGAGATGGAGAGAGAGAGGGAGAGAGAGAGGGAGGGAGAGAGGAAAAGAGAGGGAGAGAGAGGAAGAGAGAAGAGAGAATAGAGAAACAGGAGAGGAGAGGAGGGAGGGAAGGAGAGAGAGAGAGGGAGAGGGGGAGAGAGAACAAAAGCACCTGCCATAGTGCCAGACTGAAGGAGGGGTGATTGGGGGAGGGGTGATTGGGGGAGGGGTGATAGGGGGAGACAGGGGACCCTGGTGCTGGGCAATGTGCCCTGGTGGAGGGACGGGTGTTGGAACCCTGCATGACAGAAACCCAACCACGAACAACCTTGTAACTGTATCTCACGGTGATTCAATAAAAAATTCAAAGATTATGTTTTTTAAAAAGATTTCAACCACAGAGCACCTCTGGAGGCCAAAGAGATCGAACAGTGAGTCGGGCGGACCTGGGCTCAATATTCAACATCCCCCAGGGTCCCCTGAGCACCGCCAGGAGTGAACCCTGAGCGCAGGGCCTGGAGGGACTCCTGAGCACTGTCAAACGTGGTCCTGAGAGAACAACAATAACCCCCGCCCCAAGGGACCAGCCCCGGCAGCTGAAGGCCGCCAGAACTCGATCTCCGCCAGGCTCACGGCTGCTTTCCACACGCTCGGACCCAGGCCCACCCCGAGGGAACCTACTCCTGGACATCCCATACCTCACACCACCCAGACTCCAAGAGTACTGCACCACATGTGCTGGGCTTCAAAGTAGGAGGCAACCAATCTTAGAGAAGAAATATATTTTTTACAGATACATATATATGGCAAATAAATATATGTCTGTCTCATTTGCCAAGGCGTCAAAAATCAGAAGGGCCGGACATGTAATGTGATTCAGAGATGACCGCTGGACTAGAGCTGTGACTGACTGGATTCCACGGGGCGTCCAAAGACTGCATGGTCGCCCACTAATAGATGGTCAGACTTCTTCGTCAAGACCCTGAATAAACACTTTGATGCTCTTTGTGTTCCTGGAGCGAGCAGATGCCATTGGGCGACAGTAGCACGCGACCGGGATGAATGGAGACGTTACTTGGCACCCGCTCGAGCAAACTGAAGATCAACGGGAAGACAAGTGATATATATGTGTGTGTGTGTGTGTGTGTGTGTGTGTGTGTATATACATACATATATATATATATATATGTCACTGTCATCCCGTTGCTCATCGATTTGTTCGAGCGGGCACCAGTAATGTCTCTCATTGAGAGACTTATTGTTACTGTGTTTGGCATATCCAATACACACGGGGAGCTTGCCAGGCTCTGCCGTGCGGGCGGGATACTCTTGGTAGCTTGCTGGGCTCTCTGAGAGGGGCGGAGGAATTGAACTAGGTTGGCCCCATGAAAGGCGAATGCCCAACCGCTGTGCTATTGCTCCAGCCTGATACACATACACACACACACACACACACACACACACACACACACACACACACACACATATATATGGACTGGAGCGATAGCACAGCAGATAGGGTGTTTGCCTTGCACGCGGCCGACCCAGGTTCGATTCCTCTGCCCCTCTCAGAGAGCCCGGCAAGCATACAAGGCTCAACCTTTAACAACATGTGAGTGATCTCTCATACAAGGGCTTAATAGCCCCTGGATGAAATACAGCAATCTTCACACACCCTCCAAAGGAAACTCTTTGGGAGCACTTTCAGCGGATTATTCACAACAAACGATATAAAATAAATTATTCCGGGTCCACTTTGGGGCAGGGGTTGGGGTTCGGGATGGAAACACCCAAAATGTGCTGGTGGGAAGGTGTCAGGTTGGTGGGATTGGTGTTCGAATATGCCATCAAATATTGTGAACTGCTTTATAAAAGGGTGGAGCGATAGCACAGCGGGGAGGACGTTTGCCTTGCACACGGCCGACCCGGGTTCGATTCCTCCGTCCCTCTCCGAGAGCCCGGCAAGCTACCGAGAGGATCCCGCCCGCACGGCAGAGCCTGGCAAGCTCCCTGTGGCATATTCGAGATGCCAAACACAGTCACAACAAGTCTCACCATGGAGACGTGACTGGCGCCCGCTCGAGCCAATCGATGAGCAACAGGACGACAGTGCGACAGTGCGACAGTGCGACATTTCTCCCCTGGAGACAGATGCCCTCAGCACCTCCCTGATTGTCTCTTGTGCAGAGAACTAGAGCCCGAACATCAGGAGGACTGGACGCATCCAGAAACGGATGCATTCTCAAGCGTGAGTGGCACCAGGACGGTATCTCAGGGCAGAAGGTACATTCAGAGGTTCTTCTCACAGCCTGAGGGGCTGGTGGCCACACCCTGAAGCCTCAGTCTCCCCAAATGCACCTGCAAGATGCGGAGAGAGACAAGATTTGTCTCCAGACAAATCCCGAGATGGGCTCATGCAAGATAACCGAGTGCCAGTGTTCACGGGCATGGCAGAGAAGCTTCCAGAAGGAAATCAATTTCTCCCACAGACTCTAGTAACATATAAATAAATAAAGAGAAGGCCAGCGGGTATATTGTCATTGGTACAATAGCAGCAACAACAACAACAACAACAATAATAATAATGATGGGGCTGGAGCAATAGCACAGCGGGGAGGGCATTTGCCTTGCACGCGGCGCGGCCGACCTGGGTTCGATTCCCAGCATCCCATAGGGTCCCCTGAGCACTGCCAAGAGTAATTCCTGAGTGCAGAGCCAGGAGGAACCCCTGAGCATCGCTGGGTGTGACCCAAAAAGCCAAAAAAAAAAGATAAAATAAATAATAATAATAATGATGATGATGAAAGAACCGCACCTGTTTGAGGAAGTCCCCACCTAAGTAGCTCAAGCCTGACTGTCAGGGAAAATTATTAAGGCACACGAGATATTCATGGGGCCCTGTCAGCACCTCGCATGCCGAGAGCGTTCCCCGGCGGGCCATTTTTTTTTTTAAGGTTATTATTTCACCCTGGAAATTCTTGAGACAAATCTATGTGGCATGAAAAAGGAATTAGGGAAGCTTTTAAATTAAAAGAAACCCAGCGACCGCCTTCCCTCCCTGCCGTATAAATAGTTATGGATGGGGATAAAGAGATGGATCCTTTTTCATAATCCTTTATTAGGGTCCATTGGAACACCGGGAATTTTTTTTTTTTTAAAGAGTTTGGGCTTTCGGTGAATAATTCAGAGCGGATTCACGCGTGCCCAGAGCGGGCACCGCGGGTGGGGGTGGGGTTTGGGGGGATCACGTTAGCCTCTTGAGTGGGGGGGACCGAGAACAATAGCCCACTTTTACTGCCAGATGCATCTCAGGAATATCTGATGAGAAATTCACCCTCGTGGCCGGCCGCTCTCCCCCAAAGCCCCAGGGCTGTTCCGATGACCAAACGACTCATTTCTCCAAGTCTACACAGTCACCACTGAACCCCCCAAATTCAGCCAGCACTGAACCCCCCAAATTCAGTCACCACTGAACCCCCAAAAATTCAGTCACCACTGAACCCCCCAAATTCAGTCACCACTGAACTCCCCAAAATTCAGTCACCACTGAACCCCCCAAAATTCAGTCACCACTGAACCCCCCAAAATTCAGTCACCACTGAACCCCCCAAATTCAGCCACCACGGAACCCCCAAGATTCAGTCACCACTGAACCCCCCAAATTCAGTCACCACTGAACCTCCCAAACATTCAGCCACCACTGAACCCCCAAGATTCAGTCACCACTGAACCCCCCAAATTCAGCCACCACTGAACCCCCCAAAATTCAGTCACCACTGAACCCCCCAAATTCAGCCACCACTGAACCCCCCAAATTCAGCCACCACTGAACCCCCCAAAATTCAATCACCACTGAACCCCCAAATTCAGTCACCACTGAACCCCCCAAAATTCAGTCACCACTGAACCCCCAAATTCAGTAACCACTGAACCCCCCAAATTCGGTCACCACTGAACCCCCCAAAATTCAGTCACCACTGAATCCCCCAAAATTCAGCCACCACTGAACCCCCCAAATTCAGCCACCACTGAACCCCTCTATTTGTAAACAGAGACGCCGGCAGGCTGTACACACACCCCTGGAGAGAGGCCACCGGCCTGATGAAGATGGATGTCTGACACCACCTCCAGGCAGCCCTCCTCCCCGCCTGGAAAGAGTACCTTGAGGGAAGCGGCCCCCTGCTGGTGCTCTCTTTCCAGAAGGTTCCTTAATCCTCACTGGCCCCGTGTGTGTCCCAGCCTCGGGGAGTCTCGAAGCTTTCGGCACCTGCTGGACCAAGAAGAGGGAAAATGTCAGCCTCTGAGGCTAGCCTGGGGAGCCAGCCTCAGTTTCCCCATTTGTCCCCGAGCTCCTTTTTCAGAACCGCAGGCCGGGGGCTCCAACCGCGTGCTTTTGAAGGCAGGGGAGACGGTTGTTTATGAAGCCCACCTGCCTCCCCTCTGCGGAGCATTTTATTTATTCCGCTAATTCCCTTTCATTCCTTCTCAGGGCCCGGCGACCGAGTAGTCAATATTCACACTTGGAACCTCTCGGGACGGCGGTAAACAGGGACGCCCCCTGGAGGCCGGCCTGATGAAGCCGGATGTCTGACGCCGCCTCCAGGAAGCCCTCCTCCCGGGCAGGCCTGGGCCCCTCTCCTGCCCTTCATGTTGGGGGGTCCCCACTCCCTCCTCAAGCCCCCTCTCGCTCTGGACTCTGCTCTAGTGCTCGCCCCGAGTGCTACGGCCGGCTCGAGCAGCTGGAAAAGCTCCCGCTGAGGAACCGAATGTCCCCTGGTTAAGGCGTCTGTCTCCTGATTGGCAGGAGCAGCGATGCACGCGTGGTACAGTATCCACTGCAACCGGGCGAGCCCAGACAAGGATGCCCTGCGTGCCCCTCTGAGCACCCCTCGAGAGT